>NC_142165.1:79114903-79278154 GCF_029865625.1 Vigna umbellata | reverse complement strand
CACTAAAATTCAAACTCCTTTGTTGTCATCTTCACCCTTCCAAATTTTTCCTCTTGGAATAATTCCCTCCATTGTTGACTCTCCCACTCAGCATGCTACTCAAGAATGCTCCTATTGTGTCTAAATTTGGTATTGTTAAACCAAGTAGCTTTCCTACTTTACTTCTCATTGTTGTAGAACATCCACTAGTGCATAAAGGACTTTTAGACGTTTGTTATTTTGGGCTTTTAACGTCAGATCCCGATCCAACGTCTTTATGGGTGACGTTATTAACCGACGTCTATAGTGCCCTTAGACGTCGGACATGGCATTAACTAACGTCTACTACAGCTCGTGTCTTTGGGTAGCGTAGTAGCACCTTCTTCCTTTGTTAGTTTCGTCATAGAAAAGGTTGTGTCTTTTGGACCTCTTATGGAATTTCAACCGAAAACCGAATCTGGGTCCTTGCCTAGTTCCATTCCAACCGGCAATGAACATGAATACGGTGACATGAGAACTAGGCAAGGACCCAGGTTCGGTTTTGGGTTGAAACGCTATAAGACATGCAAAAGACGCGAGCTTTTCTTACGAGGAAACTAGCAAAGGGAGAGTGTGTTACTACGCTACCCAAAGACACGAGAAAAACTGCATCAAAACACAACGAAAACTCATTTTAATTGGAGTAAAAGTAAGTTTAAATGGTTCAAAAGAGACAAAAACGTACTTGGAAATGTAATGCCGCGGAGAGAAAAGGCAAGAAGGAAGACGATGAAGTGCGCATTACTGCGGGTTCGATTTCTGATTTAACAGCAAACAAGACGTCGGACACAGAGGACACCAACGTCTATTCTCGCCTAGACGTTGGAGCCCTCACTAATATGACGTCTAAAACAACTTTTCACCTACCCTGTCAGGCCATTTAGACGTCGGATGGCGGGATCAGACGTCTATATGGGGGATAAAAAGAACTTTTCATCTACCTGTTAGACACATAGACGTCTGTTAGGAGGGGCACCAACGTCTATAGACGTTGGTGTCCCTTCTAACAGACGTCTATGTGTCCAACTTATTTATGAACATGCCACCGGTCAATAACTTACGTTGATTATTTTGTGGTCCGACGTCTACTCGGTGACGTTAAAGGCCAATTCTACACTAGTGATCTACTTTCAAGAAAGCCTTTTCCTCTTGGAGCCAAGCCATGCAAGTTGAATATAATGCTTTAATGGCTAATCATACATGTTCTCCCACAGCTCTTCCTCTTGGACGAATTGTTCTTCCTCTTGTTATATATATAGTCCATATCTTCTTGTTTCCTGTATATCGAGTATTCATTGAACTCTTACATGAATATCAAGAATAATTTTTCTTCCTCTTAATTCTCCGTTTCATTTCTCTGCTAGATTTTTTTTCTCTCAGACTAAAGATTACTTTCTAATAGCCCTTCGTTATAAAACATTTTTGTGTCATCCTAAAAGGTTCATAATCAAGTGCAAAGAGAAAGCATCAAGGTAAGTTGTAAAAACATCATTTGCTTTAAATTCGCCCTTAGTTTTTCAAATTACGAAGCAAAACAACCTAGAAATAATACAGGACAAGTATATGTCAGAAAAATCTAGACACAAACAACTAAACTTACAGGTGAAAAAACTACGAGGAAATGTTATAAATAGTAAAGACACTTTTTTTCTAGTAAAATTGAACTAGTCTAGTATAAAATTAGTTTAATTAAGTTTGTTATAGTTATAATTAAAATATACAAAAGAATTAAGTTGTACATTTAACATTTTAATTTTGGAAAATGTAAAATATAATATTAATTAATAGAAAATCAAATATGTTTTAGGAATATTTTATTACAGTAATTATAACCTAAATTAAATAAGATTTTAACACTTTAAAAAAATTAAAATACATGTGTTAGTGTTATTAATTTATTTTATAAAGTTAATTTTTCTAATACTAAAAGAAAATTAACACTTAAACAGAATTCAGACTAAACCATCTATATATTTTAATGAAGCTTATTTAAATTAATTTTAAGAAACAATTTTTTTTTCAGTAAAACTGAGTAATAAATTATGCATATTGTATATATAATTAATTTTCGAAATAACTTAATTATTTTGATCCATTTCAAAAACATACATATCTGAATTAGGTATTTTTTAAGACTTTTTTTTTTTTGTTAATAGAAAGTGTAAGAATTAAAGAGACTGCAGTTTCCCTCTTCCCCTTGGAGTGAGAAAACCTAGGAGTGACCCCTGCAACACGACCGCACTCTTTTCTTTCTCTCAGACTCATCTCTCGTTGTGAAGTAAGTGGTTTTTTCTGATTTCAAGAGCAAAGATCAAAGCTTGGAGAACAAAAATGTTATACATAATTGGTTTGGGATTGGGTGATGAACAAGATATCACTTTGAAGGGGTTGGAAGCTGTGAAAAAGTGCCACAAGGTTTATATGGAAGCTTACACTTCCCTCCTCTCCTTTGGTCTCTCCACCAATGGCATCTCCAACTTGGTACCGTCTTTTATCTCTCATTCCTTTCCTTTCCCATTACTCTTTCCCTCTTCAATTTTCACTTCAATTTTCACTCTTTTCATCTTCTTAGGAAAAATTATACGGTAAACCCATTATTCTTGCCGACAGAGAAATGGTAGAAGAAAAGGCCCATGAAATTCTTGCCCAAGCTCACCATGACCACGTTGCTTTTCTCGTCGTTGGGGACCCTTTTGGGTATGCTATTGCTTTCTTCTCAGTGCAACATTTTCTTCCATCAAATTATTCACGGTTTATTTATTGTTGTTTTTCCCAGGGCTACCACTCACAGTGATCTTGTTGTTCGAGCCAAGAATATGGGAATTGATGTCAAAATAGTGCACAATGCATCTGTGATGAATGCTATTGGAATTTGTGGTCTGCAGCTTTACCGATATGGGGAGACTGTTTCTATACCTTTCTTTACTGAGACATGGAGACCTGATAGCTTCTATGAAAAGATTCAGAGAAACCGACTCATGGGACTGCACACTCTTTGCTTGTTAGGTTACTATCTGTTATCTGTGCTTTAAAATTTGCTTGGATAATCTTCTTTGTAGCTTGTGAGAGAAGAAAATAAGAAGAAAAATTAAACTATGTTTGAAACTTGCTCCTGCTAGCTTCCTAATAAGTTAATTTTTAATATATGTGAGCTAATTTTAGTTTATGTAAAAACTTAATTTGTTTTATTTATGTTTTCTTGTATTAATTTTTCGGTGAAGGAAATTGTTCTGTAGATATAACGAACCTGATGTCTCTCTTGTACTTGTAATTCATTATAGTCTGATTCAGTAGGTACTATATGAAACAGTGTGATATATGTTGTGTGTGCTTTTTCCTTCATTGCTGATTAGTGAACTCAAAACCTTTTTATTGAACTTGTTATCTTCTGCTTCTTGGAATGTAATGTTAAAGCCTAGAGTGTGGCGTAAATAACTAAAAGATAGTTAGCATAAGAGTTTGTTATTTTATTCAATAACATGTTCAAAAGATTGTACCATCTGAAGTTAAGGACATTAGAGGAAAACTTTCTTCTTTGACTAGTGTGCTAAAGGTTCTTCCTTTTTGCGTATTGAGAGAGCTAATATAATTTCCAATTTGGTATGGTTACAGATATTCGCGTGAAGGAGCCCACACTAGAATCTTTGTGCAGGTTGATTTTCAAAATAGTATTTTTTTTCTCTTTCTCCTGTTTCTCGTGTAGGTGTTGCTGAAGTTCTGTCAGTCATTGTAATGTTCTGGTAGTATTATGACATTCATTGAATTGTTTAGTTTGAGGCTTTTCTTTGTATGTTTCATGTATCCTTTTTATTGTGGTCATTTCAGAGGAAAAAAAGCTTATGAACCACCCAGATATATGACGATAAACACAGCCATTGAGCAGCTTTTGGAGATTATGCAAGATCGTGAAGAATCTGGTGAGTTCCTAAGCATTAACACCACAGTAGTTTTGATAAATTTCAACTGTAAATTGTTTGCTTCTTGATTGCATTAATTTCAAATGTTTTTAGACCTTTGAAATTTGGGCTGGATACCTTATGACTTCTTGAATGTTTGAATCCATTCCCATTCCCACAGACATTCATAAGTTTCCATGCTTTTGTAATCTGCTCTCTTGGCTGCGTATTTGTTAAGGTGAAATAGTACATTTCTTATCTGGAGAATTTATCAATTCCTTGCTTTTACCAAATCATTGGCTGTATCCTAATTTGTCTGTTGACTGTATATTATGATCACCAGTTCTAGATTTTTTACATGTCAAATTGCTTTGTTTTCAAAGATATTTGAGGTGTTGTTAAAGATCAGTCACTTATGTAATTATGGTCCTTGTTTCTCTGCCCCATGTCTTTATTTGTGGTTCTTAAATGTATGCCCTAGTATTTTCTCATCAGGATCCAATCTTCACTGTGGTAAGCGCTTATACTTTATATATATTTGTCACAAGAAATATATGCATCTAGTTTATAGTGTCCTTCCCCTGTTTGCCTTGTAGCCTATACTGAGGATACCGAGTGTGTTGGGCTTGCACGGCTTGGTAGTGAAGATCAGATAATAGTAGCTGGAACAATGAAGCAGTTGCAGTTAATTGATTTTGGAGCACCTTTACATTGCCTTGTCATAGCAGGCAATACCCATCCTGTGGAGGAAGAAATGCTGGATTTTTACAGATGCAGGACATAGATACTTAAGACAGCAGGACCAATTTAATTTAGCATAAGGGACTTGCTGGTTTTTTGTAGGGGCCCTTTATTTTTGCTCTTTATGTAAAACAATTTTGTTTCTAATCAGGGCTAAAACTTAACTAAAATTCATTGGTGGATGGAGAGTTATGGGTCTTGAAATGTATTCAGCCCCCCAAAAGTGATTATTTTCTCAGTTGTAACTATATATCCAATTGAAATTGGCACCTATGTTATTTTGCTTTCTATCAGATCCTGTGTTCTAGTCTTTGCTTAGTTTATTAAATAATTTGGTTTATGATGTTCTGCTTAGCCTAGTTCGCTGTTGATGTTTTTTTTTTGTTTCTATAACAACTCGTGTTATGAATTTTTCTATTATTTATTTTGTTTCTTAAATTCGACCTATAACGACTAGGACACCATTATAAAGTTGTTTCTTTTGTGAACAAAATTATGCTAAATAAAGTGTATTACCTGGTAGTAGCAAGGGTTTGAACAATGAATGAATTAACTCATTCTGATAAATATAACTTCCAAAAATTTTGGAAGATAAAATAAGTTAAATTTCAATTGAAGTAATATAAAATTATTTTATCTTTTAAATATTGCTTGGATAAAATGATTAAAATTTATTAAATTTTAATTTTCTCATTTAAATAAAATTTAATTATGCAAATAGCTGGACCCAGCTACACTACAAACTAGCTAAAAAGTATAACAAAATCCTTCTACACATTTAGTTTCCTCATTCTGTACTGTTTGCCACACCTTTCATCCAATACATGGAAACGGCGATTTCCAGATTTCTCAGACTAATGTCATTTCATGCAATATTACTTTACTTTTCAGTATTTGGCAATGGTTGGAGAAAATATTTGATAAATTTAGGAAAATAATGAATTAATGATACAGATTGAAATGAAAAAGAAATAAAAATAATAGTCAATTTTAAATATTTTAAAAAAACAATTAGCAGATTCATTGGTAATAATCATATTAGCACCTTCAATTAGAATCCAGCAGTTTCCACACATATCACATGAATAAAACTTCATTTAACAATTTCTCAATGAGATTAAGTGGCACATGACATTGATATATGAACTACAACTTAACTATTTTGGACACAACCATCAGATCTCGTCCTAGTCAACCATATCAGTGTGTCTTTTGCTTCTCCTGTACCATAGACATAGAAGCAGAAACAAAATTCATTGGAAAACTATGTGACTTGGTTCCGAGTTCCATTGATGTAAAAATGTCAACTCATCTATTGATGTAAAGAGTTCTTGCTATCAGAAGCTATTATCTAACTTACCTGAGATATTGCTTGAATTTGATTAATCTCTTCTTCTAATGCATGCAATTTTTCTTCCGACATCATGTAGAACTCAGTTGACAGGATCAGGACAACAAATAAAAATTCGTAATAAACAGAAATGATTCAAAAAATAACAGTTAACAGGATCAGGACAGCAAATAAAATTCATACACATAAAACATTAATCATGTAACTCTCCATTGATGTTGAAACTGTAATCTTGGTCGGAGGAGGCATGGACTCAAAAGAAAATACGTGGGAAAGCACACAACAAATTTGGGGAGGTAGAGAGAGGTGATATTCACTTCAAATATTCTCTGCAATAATAAACTTATCAGGAAGAATTGATCACTTGGAGATAATAATGTCCAATTTTAAATTCTAAACCTATTTCGTTAGATAAAAATGTCCAGTGCTCATGAGGTATTGAATGCTGATCCCGCTCATCCTTGTGCAGCTTTGCTGGATAACATCAGAAGGCTCGGATCTCATGATTGGAAGACTTAAGATTCAAAAAAGAGAGAAAAATAAATTTTAAAGAGGTTGAAAGACCCCTTTTATGATCTTCTATTTATAACGATAGAAATATAATACAATGAGAAAATAAAAGATCTAAAGATTGCATTAGACTCCTAAGTACAGAACTAGAAATAAATCACAGGCACAGCAGAAAGTAGTTCCCAACACAACTACTTTCTCTCTAGATTTTAATACTTATCCTAGTACTCCCTATCAAACTACAGCATATAAATTATATATACCAATATGAGGTTTTTTTAAGGACTTAGTCAATATATTTGTAAGTTGGTCATTTGATCCGATAAACTCAATACAAATTTTTTTTTACAATAAATTTTTCTAAATAAAATGACAATCAATAATCAATTTATGTGTTTAGTTCTCTTATGGAATATTACATTCGACGTAATGTGGAGAGTAACTTGGTTATCACAATACCTTCATTGTCTGAATTTCAAAGAATTTAAACTCTAGGAGTTGTTTCACTCTTACTTTTCCAAAAAATAATATTTCCTCCAAGAAAACACAACATCCCGTGGCAGAATTTTATGAAGTAATGCATGTAACAAGTCTAATTTATCCTAATAATGAGTAATATGCAGTTATAATGCTAAATGGAATGCAAAAACTGAAATCATGCATGTGAACCTAAAACTAGCAGATTTGACAGCATATGTACACATGTTTAAGACCAAATCTGCTTTCTTATAATGCTAATGCAGAAAATATACATGCAGTAATTGGAACAAGTTTAAAGTGATATTTATGAATGAATAATACAAGCTAAAAGCAATGAATGCATGCATGGCTAAAAACCTACAACTGAAACCTGAATTTTACAGATTTACAAAACCTGATGCAGATATGAAGATTCAACATAAATTCTGTCCAAAATGCTATCCAATGCAGAATGAAAAGAAAATACTATGAATGGAGATAGTTGAATATAGTGAAAATTATGTATGAGATTAATCTCTCTTGTGTTGAATATACACATAGGATCCTTTATTTATAATAGAAGAAATATGTACTAAGCCCAAAACACAAATAAGAAATAATAACAAACGGACTAAAGATAAAAGATAAATATAAAATAAAGATAGTATATCCAACACTCCCTCTCAAGCTGGTGCATACAAATCCTATTAACCAAACTTGTTACTAATATAATTAAAGACTTAGTAAAAATATCTGTTTTTTATACTTAAGTGACACCAAATTGCTAATGATTAGCAAAAACGACATTGAAGACAAAATACCAACCCAGAAGACTCCCTCTGAGCAACAAATCTGAGAGGTTTTTCCATGTAAATCTTTTCTTACAAATCACCATTGAGGAATGTATTGTTGACCTCCAGTGAATAAAGAGGTCATTGTTGAAGAGTCACCACGGCTATAAATAAACTAACAAAAATCATCTTTGCCACGGGAGAAAAAGCATATATGGACAGATCAAACACAATGGTGATAGAAGGGAGGTCAAAAGGGACAACAACATAAGAAGTCATTGATGAACAGGAGAGAGAAACCTTAAAAATCTAAGATACTCCAACCAAGACACCTGAAAAAGGAAAAAAGAGCAACCTCAATGCTCTAAATAGTTGCCTGATAGGAGATGGGACGTGCAACAATGCACAACGAACCTAAAAGAGGAAAAATAACGACCTCGACGCTCTAAATTGGCTGAGACGCGCGACCATGCACAACAAATTTGAAAGAGGAAAAAGAGCGACCTCAACGCTCTAAATCACTGCGAGATGTGCTACCATGCACAACGGAAAAGGGAGCAAATCCACAACTTCAAAAGGCGTTGAGCGCACATAGGAGCTCCGATGAAAGCGTCTTGACAACACAATGGTCGCTTGGCCGAAACGATCAAAACTGTGATCGTCAGTTGAAACTGGAACTCCAGTAGTAGCAGCAGTAGACGATGATGCCACCGGCAGCAGTAGATGGCACTGCCGCGGGCAACAACAGGTGTCGTGATAGAGGCAACAAAAATTTGTTTTTCCTCAAAATAACTTGACAATACCATGTTAAATTTAGTGAAAACTATGTATGAGATTAATCTCATAGGATTCTCTATTTATACTAGAAAAAAAATGGTTAAGCTCAAAATACAAATAAAAAATAATAACACTAACTAAAGATAAAAGATAAATATAAAATATAGATAATATCTCTAACAGAGATAAACTGCATATGCAATGGTTCCTACACATCTAGAATAATGAGATGTGATGAAGGATGACATTTAATCATGTAAGAAATACACATAATCTAAGTCACTTCTTGATCCTAAGGGTGGCAGTAACCTTCGTGGTGTTGTAACCATGCTCTACAAAATGCAATGTGTTAAATTGAAAAAGTACCAAACGATGCTAGAATATGAAAGCTGTATGCTAAACATGGATGCTATTGCACAGGATCATGAATCACAACTAAATCTATCAATGACAGCATTATGGATTTGTGTTATTTTCAGTTTATACAATAAAGAATACTATTCTTCTTTCTCTTTTCAATTCTGGATTCCTAACAAATTGGTTCTACTTGCCAAATCAAGATGGGTTGTAAGCATGGAAGGGAGAGTCGGTGCCTTGGAAAGATTGACCATAAAACGGGGTAGAGCCATAGTCAAATTAAGGAAAAGTTTCCAAGAATTGAAAGAAATGATACAGGAATACCAAAATCAAGAAAGGGACTCAAAAGGAAGTGAGAAATCTATCATGAAAGGAAAGAAAGAGGGAAAAACGGGTATGGATGCTAAGAAAGATAGTTTGTGAAACATCAATAAAGGCAAGAAATTCTTTGAAGGAGAATTTCAAGAGTCAGTCAAAATCCCGAAATGGAAATCTCACAAGATTTCAGGAGTCAGTCAAAATCTAATTATGATCAAGAGTTGTAAAATCAATTTCATCAAGCAAGAAGAAAACAGAACGTAAAGATGTGCAAGAACTAAAATCCAAAACAAAAACAACTTGAAATCATATAAGAACAGTAAAGAATGCATGAAGAGTAAATTGGATTGGGAAAGAATTGGAGGAACAACTTGTATTGAAACTGGGAAAATTTACAGCGAGATTATATTAGACAGAGGGATTTACAATTTTGTAAAACAATGACAATGCTTCCAGGATCTTCAAGTCTACAAATTTTAATTTATCACCAGATATTTATCTAGATTGAAACCAGCTATCTCAGCCTCCTTGCGGATCTCTATGCACTTCGCAGTCCTCCCAGAGGCCATGTAAATTTGAAGCATGTCCTTGTATAAGCCAAAAGTGGGAGAAAATCCAGCCTCTTTAAGTTTTGAAAAATATCTCATGGCCCTAGATAGATCATTCAGAGCAACAAACAGTTTTATTACTGCACGATAAGCAGGAAGGTTAAAAAGGCAATTAGAAGACTCCATCTCCCAAACTACAGCCAATGCCTCTCTGTATTTCTTCTCTGTGTAACGACTGTGAATAACAGAAGTGAACATAACTATGCTTGGTTGATAGCTAGACTGCTTAAACCAACTAAACAGGCTCTCAACTACTTCAAATTTCCCCATCTTAACACATACTTTCATTATAGCAGTACAATCTTGCTGGCTTAAATTCAATTCTTCTCGTTCTCCAAGTTCATCCAACAAGGGCAACACATGCCTGTGTCTGTCAGGGTTCTTTCCAAGTTCTAATATTAACTTAGCATAAATGCTAGAATCCAACATTCTTTTATCCCTTCTGGCAACTATTAGAACCTTCCATGCAAGTCTAAGGTTCCCACCCTTTATAAAACCCTTGATCATTGCCTCCAATACCGCACGACTTGCCAGACCAGTATACTGGTCAATGTTGAACGGAATTCTTAACTCATGGTTCCTAGCCAAGACCTCAACAGTTGAGGCCAGAATCCAATCATCCGGGAAGAGGTGTGGTTGATTTTGTGCCCATAAGAATGTCTGCAGAGCTCTCTCAGGGAATCCCATATGACCTAATTCCCTTATTGTCAATGACAACGACCCTTTTCTCAGGAACTGCACCCACTTCCCAAGAACTTTAGATACATCTTCAGCTGGACCAAGTCTACTCATTTCTCTTGCCAGTCCAACTAGGAAACTTGGGCTTTTGTACACTTTCTTAGCCATAGAAGCCCGTGAAGAAACTACAGTTGGAGCTGTCAATTTTACTTGTGTTTTTGGTTTGGGTAGCCCCAAAGGTCGGAGCTTGTAGGGAGCTGGGAGAGGAAGAGGCCTTTCTCGATGTAATTTTCCAGGCTTTTGCGGAATTCTACCTTGGAAAAGTGATGAGATGGCTTCAAGCTCATCTGATTCCCAAACAACACCAATATTTTCATCCTCCTCTTCGTCATTCTCTTCATTGATATCAAAATCATCCTCAGTTGGTTTAGAGGTGGTGCTAGGCTTCTTCAAGAACAAATTAACACCAAAATCTGGAGGTTGCTTAGGATATGGTCGATACCGATTATCCTTTGGTGGTGGTCTTCTTCTTTTCGAATGTGCTGCTAAAGTGACTCTTCTGTAGTTGCAACAAATTCTTCCCACCGGAATAAAATAAACACAGGGAAATGAAAAGGTGCAGTACATTATTCACTAGTACGAATTAAAAATGTGGCAGTTGGATTGTCATTCAGAACCTGCAAAGAAAATAATCGTCATGTGTGTATTTTGTTCGGTGTAGAACTTTTATCAAACAAATAGTGTGCATATTTCAGCACCAAACCCGAAAAATAAGTTACTTCTTATTGGAAAGAATTGAACTTGCCGAATTGGGATGACGAATCTCAATTCCATGAACACACAAACAGCTTTTATTTCATTCGGGTTAAACGGCAAATCTATAATTGTTTTTTATTCACTCCAAAGATAATTTCTTTTTTAGGTTCTCAAATTGTACTTGATGAATAAAATATTGATTAGACTGAATGCAAATCCCTAAATTTGTAGAAAAATGAGTATAAGAAAAATTAGGGAATAAGAGAAATTAGGGAATAAGAGAAATCGTTGGGGAGGGTGAGTGTACCTGGTGAAGAGTGTATTTAATGGAGAGGGGAGAGGTTTCTAGGAATGAAAGGGTCTGTGAGAAAAGTTACCATTTGCTCTCTGCCCAAATCAGAAAAAGAATATATCTGTATCTATTTTACAGTAGCGAGGACAACAAGTGTGTTGCCTCTGCACGGCTTAGTAGTCAGTATCATTAGTAGCTGAGACTGAGGTAAAATCTTTGATTTTATGCAGGGCAACCTGTAGTTTTTTATAAATTAACACCATTACATGTTTTTTTTTTAAACTCTACCTTAGCTTTGTTTTTTCAGAATAACTGCAGAAACAATTGTTCAAGAATGTATTCGACATTTGTTCACTTAGAGCGAAAGATTTGAGAAAAAAAAAGGAATTTGAGAGTAAATTGAGTGTTATTTTTTTATTTGAAGATGAATTTAAAAGTAAAAATTATGTAAGATTTGATTTATGTGATAAATAAAAATGATGTTTTAATAAATGAGAAATAAATATTACTAAAATGTCATTAGTGAAGTAATATAAAAGAAAAATGATACTTATTAATAACATATTTATTTTTAAAAATTATTATAAGAGAAAAAAAATCAATATTAATTTTGAAAATAAAATAAATTTGTGCTTAAGTAAAGTTAAATTATTATGAATAAAATTTAATGTTTTAAGAATATAATTTACTAATAAGTGATATATTTTTTTTTGTTTTTGTCGTGAAATTCAATATTCATGATCAAGTAAATAATGAAGTGAAATTACAATATTATATGACATAAAAAATTTACACACATAATAAGTTTCAACTATATCATCATAATTCATGATGAATTTCCTTTGTTTAGGTATGTAAACAACATATTCAAACAATATTATGTCGACATTTTTACTAAACGTTGTGTATGGGATGAGTGTGAAGACAGAAATTTGAAGCACCATTTGAATAAGTTGTCATCTTGAATGTTCATTGTCCTTAATAAGTACAACAATTTCATTGGTTATGGCTATTAGTAACTATTTTGACATTCCATGGTTGCAAATTATTGGTGAACAATGGCACAAAGTCTTCTTATTTCAGTATTTGTTTTCTCCATTTCGTCAATTATTCGACAATCGATCTGATTTAGAGTTCATTAAGGTCACTTTGACAATAAAAAAGAGTTTGACAAGTTTTGTGAAATAAAATATAAATGAAGTTAATTTAATGTAATAAAGCAAAGAGACAAGTTGATTTAATATAATAAAGTAAATTTATAAGTTAATGTAATATTGTCATCCAATATTATACAACTTAATAATCTAATTTGTGTAGAATTAAGTTAACATTCAAATTTAGGTATGTGAATTGTCGGTTCATGTTTAGAGATAAGTTGAGCTCAAATATATATATCCTTATAAATCTTTACAAATGTGTTAGACTTTATGAGCTCAAAATATTCATTACATACCTTACCTTGAGTATATTCAAAAGTTCTCGTCTATTGATTACATCATTTATTATTTCTAGATTATTATAAATGAATTTTTATCCTTAAAATACTTTGAGTATGTGATGTTTATATGATCATTGATGATGAGTATGTTGTGGATTAAGTGAATGGTATTGAGGGACGTAATATAAATGAGAAATAAATATTACTAAAAATGTTTTAATAAATGAGAAATAAATATTACTAAAATGTCATTAGTGAAGTAATATAAAAGAAAAATGATACTTATTAATAACATATTTATTTTTAAAAATTATTATAAGAGAAAAAAAATCAATATTAATTTTGAAAATAAAATAAATTTGTGCTTAAGTAAAGTTAAATTATTATGAATAAAATTTAATGTTTTAAGAATATAATTTACTAATAAGTGATATATTTTTTTTTGTTTTTGTCGTGAAATTCAATATTCATGATCAAGTAAATAATGAAGTGAAATTACAATATTATATGACATAAAAAATTTACACACATAATAAGTTTCAACTATATCATCATAATTCATGATGAATTTCCTTTGTTTAGGTATGTAAACAACATATTCAAACAATATTATGTCGACATTTTTACTAAACGTTGTGTATGGGATGAGTGTGAAGACAGAAATTTGAAGCACCATTTGAATAAGTTGTCATCTTGAATGTTCATTGTCCTTAATAAGTACAACAATTTCATTGGTTATGGCTATTAGTAACTATTTTGACATTCCATGGTTGCAAATTATTGGTGAACAATGGCACAAAGTCTTCTTATTTCAGTATTTGTTTTCTCCATTTCGTCAATTATTCGACAATCGATCTGATTTAGAGTTCATTAAGGTCACTTTGACAATAAAAAAGAGTTTGACAAGTTTTGTGAAATAAAATATAAATGAAGTTAATTTAATGTAATAAAGCAAAGAGACAAGTTGATTTAATATAATAAAGTAAATTTATAAGTTAATGTAATATTGTCATCCAATATTATACAACTTAATAATCTAATTTGTGTAGAATTAAGTTAACATTCAAATTTAGGTATGTGAATTGTCGGTTCATGTTTAGAGATAAGTTGAGCTCAAATATATATATCCTTATAAATCTTTACAAATGTGTTAGACTTTATGAGCTCAAAATATTCATTACATACCTTACCTTGAGTATATTCAAAAGTTCTCGTCTATTGATTACATCATTTATTATTTCTAGATTATTATAAATGAATTTTTATCCTTAAAATACTTTGAGTATGTGATGTTTATATGATCATTGATGATGAGTATGTTGTGGATTAAGTGAATGGTATTGAGGGACGTAATATAAATGAGAAATAAATATTACTAAAAATGTTTTAATAAATGAGAAATAAATATTACTAAAATGTCATTAGTGAAGTAATATAAAAGAAAAATGATACTTATTAATAACATATTTATTTTTAAAAATTATTATAAGAGAAAAAAAATCAATATTAATTTTGAAAATAAAATAAATTTGTGCTTAAGTAAAGTTAAATTATTATGAATAAAATTTAATGTTTTAAGAATATAATTTACTAATAAGTGATATATTTTTTTTTGTTTTTGTCGTGAAATTCAATATTCATGATCAAGTAAATAATGAAGTGAAATTACAATATTATATGACATAAAAAATTTACACACATAATAAGTTTCAACTATATCATCATAATTCATGATGAATTTCCTTTGTTTAGGTATGTAAACAACATATTCAAACAATATTATGTCGACATTTTTACTAAACGTTGTGTATGGGATGAGTGTGAAGACAGAAATTTGAAGCACCATTTGAATAAGTTGTCATCTTGAATGTTCATTGTCCTTAATAAGTACAACAATTTCATTGGTTATGGCTATTAGTAACTATTTTGACATTCCATGGTTGCAAATTATTGGTGAACAATGGCACAAAGTCTTCTTATTTCAGTATTTGTTTTCTCCATTTCGTCAATTATTCGACAATCGATCTGATTTAGAGTTCATTAAGGTCACTTTGACAATAAAAAAGAGTTTGACAAGTTTTGTGAAATAAAATATAAATGAAGTTAATTTAATGTAATAAAGCAAAGAGACAAGTTGATTTAATATAATAAAGTAAATTTATAAGTTAATGTAATATTGTCATCCAATATTATACAACTTAATAATCTAATTTGTGTAGAATTAAGTTAACATTCAAATTTAGGTATGTGAATTGTCGGTTCATGTTTAGAGATAAGTTGAGCTCAAATATATATATCCTTATAAATCTTTACAAATGTGTTAGACTTTATGAGCTCAAAATATTCATTACATACCTTACCTTGAGTATATTCAAAAGTTCTCGTCTATTGATTACATCATTTATTATTTCTAGATTATTATAAATGAATTTTTATCCTTAAAATACTTTGAGTATGTGATGTTTATATGATCATTGATGATGAGTATGTTGTGGATTAAGTGAATGGTATTGAGGGACGTAATATAAATGAGAAATAAATATTACTAAAAATGTTTTAATAAATGAGAAATAAATATTACTAAAATGTCATTAGTGAAGTAATATAAAAGAAAAATGATACTTATTAATAACATATTTATTTTTAAAAATTATTATAAGAGAAAAAAAATCAATATTAATTTTGAAAATAAAATAAATTTGTGCTTAAGTAAAGTTAAATTATTATGAATAAAATTTAATGTTTTAAGAATATAATTTACTAATAAGTGATATATTTTTTTTTGTTTTTGTCGTGAAATTCAATATTCATGATCAAGTAAATAATGAAGTGAAATTACAATATTATATGACATAAAAAATTTACACACATAATAAGTTTCAACTATATCATCATAATTCATGATGAATTTCCTTTGTTTAGGTATGTAAACAACATATTCAAACAATATTATGTCGACATTTTTACTAAACGTTGTGTATGGGATGAGTGTGAAGACAGAAATTTGAAGCACCATTTGAATAAGTTGTCATCTTGAATGTTCATTGTCCTTAATAAGTACAACAATTTCATTGGTTATGGCTATTAGTAACTATTTTGACATTCCATGGTTGCAAATTATTGGTGAACAATGGCACAAAGTCTTCTTATTTCAGTATTTGTTTTCTCCATTTCGTCAATTATTCGACAATCGATCTGATTTAGAGTTCATTAAGGTCACTTTGACAATAAAAAAGAGTTTGACAAGTTTTGTGAAATAAAATATAAATGAAGTTAATTTAATGTAATAAAGCAAAGAGACAAGTTGATTTAATATAATAAAGTAAATTTATAAGTTAATGTAATATTGTCATCCAATATTATACAACTTAATAATCTAATTTGTGTAGAATTAAGTTAACATTCAAATTTAGGTATGTGAATTGTCGGTTCATGTTTAGAGATAAGTTGAGCTCAAATATATATATCCTTATAAATCTTTACAAATGTGTTAGACTTTATGAGCTCAAAATATTCATTACATACCTTACCTTGAGTATATTCAAAAGTTCTCGTCTATTGATTACATCATTTATTATTTCTAGATTATTATAAATGAATTTTTATCCTTAAAATACTTTGAGTATGTGATGTTTATATGATCATTGATGATGAGTATGTTGTGGATTAAGTGAATGGTATTGAGGGACGTAATATAAATGAGAAATAAATATTACTAAAAATGTTTTAATAAATGAGAAATAAATATTACTAAAATGTCATTAGTGAAGTAATATAAAAGAAAAATGATACTTATTAATAACATATTTATTTTTAAAAATTATTATAAGAGAAAAAAAATCAATATTAATTTTGAAAATAAAATAAATTTGTGCTTAAGTAAAGTTAAATTATTATGAATAAAATTTAATGTTTTAAGAATATAATTTACTAATAAGTGATATATTTTTTTTTGTTTTTGTCGTGAAATTCAATATTCATGATCAAGTAAATAATGAAGTGAAATTACAATATTATATGACATAAAAAATTTACACACATAATAAGTTTCAACTATATCATCATAATTCATGATGAATTTCCTTTGTTTAGGTATGTAAACAACATATTCAAACAATATTATGTCGACATTTTTACTAAACGTTGTGTATGGGATGAGTGTGAAGACAGAAATTTGAAGCACCATTTGAATAAGTTGTCATCTTGAATGTTCATTGTCCTTAATAAGTACAACAATTTCATTGGTTATGGCTATTAGTAACTATTTTGACATTCCATGGTTGCAAATTATTGGTGAACAATGGCACAAAGTCTTCTTATTTCAGTATTTGTTTTCTCCATTTCGTCAATTATTCGACAATCGATCTGATTTAGAGTTCATTAAGGTCACTTTGACAATAAAAAAGAGTTTGACAAGTTTTGTGAAATAAAATATAAATGAAGTTAATTTAATGTAATAAAGCAAAGAGACAAGTTGATTTAATATAATAAAGTAAATTTATAAGTTAATGTAATATTGTCATCCAATATTATACAACTTAATAATCTAATTTGTGTAGAATTAAGTTAACATTCAAATTTAGGTATGTGAATTGTCGGTTCATGTTTAGAGATAAGTTGAGCTCAAATATATATATCCTTATAAATCTTTACAAATGTGTTAGACTTTATGAGCTCAAAATATTCATTACATACCTTACCTTGAGTATATTCAAAAGTTCTCGTCTATTGATTACATCATTTATTATTTCTAGATTATTATAAATGAATTTTTATCCTTAAAATACTTTGAGTATGTGATGTTTATATGATCATTGATGATGAGTATGTTGTGGATTAAGTGAATGGTATTGAGGGACGTAATATAAATGAGAAATAAATATTACTAAAAATGTTTTAATAAATGAGAAATAAATATTACTAAAATGTCATTAGTGAAGTAATATAAAAGAAAAATGATACTTATTAATAACATATTTATTTTTAAAAATTATTATAAGAGAAAAAAAATCAATATTAATTTTGAAAATAAAATAAATTTGTGCTTAAGTAAAGTTAAATTATTATGAATAAAATTTAATGTTTTAAGAATATAATTTACTAATAAGTGATATATTTTTTTTTGTTTTTGTCGTGAAATTCAATATTCATGATCAAGTAAATAATGAAGTGAAATTACAATATTATATGACATAAAAAATTTACACACATAATAAGTTTCAACTATATCATCATAATTCATGATGAATTTCCTTTGTTTAGGTATGTAAACAACATATTCAAACAATATTATGTCGACATTTTTACTAAACGTTGTGTATGGGATGAGTGTGAAGACAGAAATTTGAAGCACCATTTGAATAAGTTGTCATCTTGAATGTTCATTGTCCTTAATAAGTACAACAATTTCATTGGTTATGGCTATTAGTAACTATTTTGACATTCCATGGTTGCAAATTATTGGTGAACAATGGCACAAAGTCTTCTTATTTCAGTATTTGTTTTCTCCATTTCGTCAATTATTCGACAATCGATCTGATTTAGAGTTCATTAAGGTCACTTTGACAATAAAAAAGAGTTTGACAAGTTTTGTGAAATAAAATATAAATGAAGTTAATTTAATGTAATAAAGCAAAGAGACAAGTTGATTTAATATAATAAAGTAAATTTATAAGTTAATGTAATATTGTCATCCAATATTATACAACTTAATAATCTAATTTGTGTAGAATTAAGTTAACATTCAAATTTAGGTATGTGAATTGTCGGTTCATGTTTAGAGATAAGTTGAGCTCAAATATATATATCCTTATAAATCTTTACAAATGTGTTAGACTTTATGAGCTCAAAATATTCATTACATACCTTACCTTGAGTATATTCAAAAGTTCTCGTCTATTGATTACATCATTTATTATTTCTAGATTATTATAAATGAATTTTTATCCTTAAAATACTTTGAGTATGTGATGTTTATATGATCATTGATGATGAGTATGTTGTGGATTAAGTGAATGGTATTGAGGGACGTAATTCCATGATCCTCGTGGAGATGTTACATGGCGGTGCCCGGTAGTGTTGTAAGTATGAATAATCGGAGTTAAGTTTGGGGTTCATCCTACATTTTAATGATCATTCATGCTCAATTAGAGAGTGATGGGTCATGTGGTGAGAATAGAAGGAGGTCCTTGTCTAGGGGCCTTGTTTTTGTCAAAGACAATTGAAATAGACTAACCTTGTATGATAGCTTGGATTAAGCCAACAATATTACTACTACAGGTGCAGAAACCACTATAACTTGACATTCATACTATATCCGGATGAGTCAAGCCTATGCGTATTTTATGTTTCTAGAATGTTTGTATACTTAGTTTGGTTTTCATAATCTATGTTAAAATCTTAGTTATTTTATGATATTTGTTATTTATACCAGCTTACCCTTGCTTTTGCTTTTGTGTTGTATGTTTTCCTGTGTGTGCTTGTTTTCTCTTTTGCAATGATCACCTTAAATGTGTGAGCTTAGGGAGAATCTTTGGTGAGCAGGTGCTAACGAGTGGAAGAGCTGAAGCTTAGAGTAAGTCGTTTCTTCGCTTCCTTTCTATTTGTACAGTCTATATTACACTTTTGACTCAATGTAATATATCTTCTTGTAGTGTAGAAAGGTGTATATATAGATCTTACTATTATATGTTATTTTGAGAATAACTATAACGACAATTTATATGTTTTACTCGAATCAACTGTTTTATAATATTAAAAATGTGATACATCATAAAGTAGTTAAACGAGATGAAAATTGGAATTTACATTACTAGTCATAATCCTTGAAGTGTGTATACAATATTATACATTTTTATTTCCATAGAGTCAACTTCCTCAATATTTGAAATATGATCGTAAATGCAAATGTAACTAAGTCATGTGTCAAGTTGCTTCTGAATCCACTGTTCTCGACTGTTCTTATATAATGTAACTATTTCCCATCATTACTTGTTACAAGTATCTTTTGAGATACTTGCGACTATGACACTACAACAGGACGAGGACATGTTTCAATATCCAAATTGTATCTCAAATAAAAAATTCATATCATCTTTATATTTATCAAGTATAAAATTTTTCTTTCATTCCCATTTTGCTTATACTTATTTTCTTATGATTACAATATCAATTAATTATTTTTTTCAAAAAATAACAAAAAGAACACACGATATTATCAATATTTAATATGAAAGAACATATTCAATATCAAATATTTATAAAAAAAAGCTATAATTGTATAAATTTTAAATCAAGATACCAAATAATATTTGAATAAAAGTAAAATAATTATATAAAATATTACGGAATTATGCATAAAATTTCATTACAACCAAAACATTAATTAATTTTGAGAAAGTTAAAAAATATTTTTTAAAAATTTAAAAGAAATTATTTATAAAGAATATAATATATATATATATATATATATATATATATATATATATATATATATATATATAATATTACACCGTTACATATAAATAAATTTCATAACAATCACAACCTTCATTAATTTTGAAAAGGTTAACAAAAACAAGTTGATAAAATTAAAAAAAAAATTAAAAGAATTATAAAAGGAAAAATATACGAACAAATATAGAATAAAATTTATGTCGACTGAACTTTGTAATGATACTACATATACAAATATGGTATTAAAGGAAGATAAACGTATTATAGTCTAGCAGCAGATCATGATAAACTAAAAAAATAAGTTAATTACAAATTAGAATTTCCATAAATGTAATTCCATTTATATTCTAATTAACAAATGAACACTCTTCAACATGGAGAGAAGACCACAAGATCCAAATCCAGTAAAAACATGCCCACTACTAGTTATTGGGTAACTTTCCATGTTTATTTTATACATTACTTCTACCAAACTTAGAGAAGTAGTAACATGGACCATATTGTTCTATAACTTGTCTCAAATATACCATGAATAAAACACAAGAAATGTTACTAACTCAATGTGCAATATGCCTTAATTGATTCGTATGAAGTGGTAATCATTCGGCTTTCGTTTTATGCTGGAGCCTGAAATGTCTCAAGTTATAAAGTGTAAGTGGTAAACTTTTTAATAGGAAACATGTACAATAAGATTACCACTTCTGGAAATGTTTCTGAAGCCAACATTCTTCACACCTTTTCTCATTATATCATTTCTGTGTTTTGTGGTTTCACCATTTTTATTTCTTTCGTTGTTTTGTTGTTTTGCTCCTTTACAACTATTTGATACCTTCTGTTTTTGTGAAGAAACCTTTGCTCCTTCTTTCTTTCCAGAAGCATGATTACTTGTCATAGAATTAGGAACGTGTCTATGGTTGGTTGATGCAGCAGGAGAAATCAAACTAGATTCAGATACTTTACTTTTGGCACACTCTTTGATCGAGATATCATGTGGTTCTCTTACTGTTATCGATTCACCAGTATCCAGATTGTTTCCCACCTTTGATTTCGGAGGAACTGTTGCATCTGATCCACTCGTTGAACATTTTGGTTTATTCTGTTCTTTCTTACTTCTGGTGTTATTTGACACAACCTGGTTGTGAGACTTGAAAAGGAAGAATTCGCAAACATTAAATGGTTGAAGTCGAACAGAGAAAGAAAAAAGCACTTTGATTTCATTTCTATTAAGAAATTCTAAACAAAAACTAGGGTAGTAGATATGTGACGACCAAGAAGGTCCCATGAAGTTGCATATTGGATTGAGACAACAGAACAACTAATTTGCAACGAATAGTAAATTGTATGCAAACACTAATTCACGAACAAAAGTAGACCGAAAACTCCAAAAACATGTACCTTATTGCCATGTGGTTGTGAAGAGAGAGTTGTCCGATAGAATGAAGGCATTGGTGTTGCTTTAAAGTTGAGGCTCTTTCGGAGTTTTTTAATGTCAGTTTCTGTCTTTTCCTACAAAAATAACACCTGAATGTAGTAAGTTTCTTCAAGCTTCACAAGAAATACAAATAACTGGAGCCAGCTACACTACAGATACTAGATAAAAGATATAGCAAAATCCTTCTACACGTTTTGTTTCCTCATTCTTTGTTGTTTGCCACAACTCTTATCCAATACTTGAAGACTGCGATTTCCAGATTTCTCAGACAAATGTCATTTCACACAATATTATTTCACTTTTCTGCATTTGGCTATGCTTGAAGAAATATTTGATAAAATTTAGGAAAAGAATGAAATAATGATTCCAAGTTCCATTGATGTAAATTGAATGGACACTTCAATTAGAAAATTCACTGGTAACAATCATATTAGTCCCTTCAATTAGAATCCAACAGATTCCACACATATCACATATGACTAAACTTCATGTAACAATTTCTCAAAAATGGTTCCAAGTTCCATTGATGTAAAAATATCGACTCATTTATTCATACAATGCTTGTCGCTTGATATTCTGATATTCTTGCCATCTCATATAAGTAGAAGCTATTATTGGCTAAATTACCTGTGATATTGCTTGCATCTGAGTAATCTCTGCTTCCTTTGCATGCAATTTTTCTTCCAACTTCATGTAGAACTGAGTTGACAGGATCAGGACAGCAAATAAAATGTCATGCATTCTATATCATTTGTTAACATAAACAGAAATGATTCCAAAAAAAATAGCATTTTACTTGCCTCTTTCCTCCTTTCTGCTCGCTCACTACATTTAAAGTTAAAAGTTGCAGCCTTAGGCTTAACATTGGACTTCATAGAATCAAAAGCTTGGTTCAACCTGCAAAACACGATTTTGCTTGTCTCAAGTCAAAATGAGAGAAAACGAATGATTAATCTCACATAGGTTTATAAAACCTCCTTGCTTCTTGAATTCCTTTGGAATTTAAAGCAGAAGGTTGGGATTCTTCACCCTTTCGTAGTTTTGATACATTTTCATTATTAAAAATTCAAAACACATTTGAGTCTGTGAATGTGAAAATATAACAGTTAAAACTAAGAAACAAAAATTACCTTTTGCTTTCACGAATTTGTTTCTCTTCTCTTTTGGAAACCTGCAAATAGAGGCCCTAAAATTAGCGGTATTTAACAATTCACAAGCAAGCCACTTATATAGAAGAGTAATCATTTGAAAAGTATAAGCAAAATTTAGAGACAATATCCTTCTTTCATCCCTCAGTACATTGTTATTAAGTCCTTACTTCTTTGGAAGTTTTGCTAGTTGGAGTTGTAAGTTTTGGTAAATTCTTTTCTATATTTGTTCTCCTTTGACTCTCTCTACTCGGATGCCTAGCAGGATCCTTAGCTGAAGTAACCGTGCTTCCCTGAACTCCAACATTGTTCATTTCAGAATTCTGTTGAGTCTTGAGCTTTGTTTCCTATGGATAAATTAAACACACTTATGCCAACCCAGCAAGACAATAATATAATTGAAAAATATAAACAATGTAATAACTGTACGGGGAAACCATCAGCTTTGGTTCAAAGAAATATAAAATTAAAGCACAAATACACATGTCATAAATATGCGTAATCTTGATTCATTGCATTGATAGTGCTTTCATTATAAGCCATTCTATATGTTGGATCTTTGCATGGGCAAAAAACAGGAACTTAACTCATGGAAATGCATACCTCAGGAGAAGGTTTTGCAAGATCATTCATAATTGTTTCCTCAACACACTGTGCTGGTGGATTCACAGTGCTTATTGATGATTCACCAGTATTTACAGTAACATCATCATCCTTTTCCACTTCCATAACCGCCTCGTCATTAGCTAAGAGTATGTTACTTGTTTCATTTTCAGATCGATGAGCTTCATTCAAAGTACTATTGTTCTCACTGGCATCTTCGAAATGATTAGAATTATTTATGACAGATTCCATCTCGAGACTTGAAAATGAAAGCATTGGATATTCTTCGATGGTCTCTTCTTCTTCATATTCGTTCACATCACATTCTCCATGATAATTTGAACCATCAGGAATTCCACGAAATTGAATATAATGGTTTTCTTCAATTGGGATGACATCTTCTTGGGATCTTGGATCCATTTCAACATAATTGTCACCTTCTTCTAACTCAAATTCCTTCTGGGACATTTCGTCAAATGGGACGTAGTGGTCATTATTAGACTCAAAATCCTCTTGTTTACCAATTCCCTCAGAGCCATCACTTTCACCGGCTGCTCTATATGATAATCCATCGTGAATTGTGGATGGAATAATACCAAAAATCCCTTTCTTCTTGAAATGTGCTTCAAAATATGCTTTCTTCTGAATAACTGAACCAGGTTTTGAACATTTCTCAACCTCCTCCAGGTACCTATTACGAGAGAAAGAGGACCTTCTTTCCCATGATAAAGGTTCATTTTCAAATCTCCCAAACGAGATTGAACCAGAATGTATAGAATCTACCTGCATTTTTGGCAAGAATCAAAGCAGCAGATATCAGCAGAATTAATATTAACAATATTCTATCCAGTCAACACACAAAAAATAGGATTCCCTTTTCACACTTTTATCCTTTTTTGCAAGGAATAGTCAAATGGAAGGTGAACATTTTGTGTGTGGTATGATAAATCAGAGAATTGACTGTGTTCCGAATGACACAAATCATAAAAAGTATCAATACTAAACAAAATCCATGCAAATTAGAAAGTTGTGAACAAATGAGTATAGTAAAAGAAAGGGAACATAAAAAAGGAATAACATTGCATTGTCCAACTCCACTCAATCTTCTTTATTCAACTAAATTCAAAAGAAGCAATTCAGATCAAGATCATTATATGTTTGACTAAGCAATGATAACTGAAGAAGATCATTGTTCTAGCAAATTATTGTCTTCATTCACTATATCACTGACCATGATGAGTAGGGTTGTGTTTGACCTTGAACTTATTTTATGTTTTGAATTACATTTACCTTATTAATTCTATAAATTTTAACTACAATTTAACAGTCAAGTTATCTCAACATCTCAATTCCTGGTGGTCATTCATTCAATACTTTTTAACAAATTTTTTTAATAACATTTTTGCAACGTCTATGTAGTGCCTCGTGATTCGTGATTGCTCTATTTCTGAAAATAAATTCAAATAAATCAATAAAATAATGCCATATAATCTATTTTCAAAGTTATAAAAAATTGTTAACTAATCATTTCAATTTGAATATAAAAATCTATTTTGAAAAAAAAGAATTGACAATGTCAACAATTACAAAAGATTTATAATCGTTAGTTCAAATTTTTAATGTACATTAATACTTCTACTATGTCCTTACTTTCTTTCACCAGTATTTATAGTACCTTCAATCTAGAAAAAAAGAAGTCGTCATCACTCACTAATTTAAAAATAAATACCTGCAAAAACATAATTTTGTTTCAAAATTAATACACTGTTATTACTTTTTAATTTATTTTCTTTTGAAATTTTTAAATATTAGAAATCAAATAAACAAAGTTAAAAGTTATTCATATTTTAATTATATCGGATAAGTTGTGAATAAAACAAAATAAATCCTAATAAAATTAATTAATCTTGAATGTCCCATCTCATCACTACTGTCTTTACCAGAAATCATGATTCATATGTTCGTTGTGAAATTTAATTTCTAAATACTTGAATATTACTTTTATTTGAATATAAATAAAACATAAAGTAATTTTTAACACTTTAAAGGAATAATCAATAAAACTCCTCAAATGATCTTGATTTAATTAAACATTTTTACCATCAGCTATCATCGTTGTATTCTTCACCACCCAAGTTTCTTTTACACATATTTTCAAAATAATAACTTTATTTTTTAATCACTATCTTTTACAAAACGAACCTCGGTTATTTTTTACAAACTTTTATGACATGATATTTTGTTAGAAATGTATCAAACCGACAAAATGTGAGAAAGTTTAAAAGAAATATGATAAAATCCAAGAAAAAAAAAAGTAAAATTATGAAATGATGATAGATGAGAGATAAAGGTGTACACCTAAGCAAATAAAATATAATAATATATCTGTGGTTACATAATCTTATTGATAAATAAAATAAAAAAATTAAAAAATTCATTACGAAATTATTTAAATTAATTTATTTTTTAAAATGTGAAAGGGGCCTACTGAGCTGGTGGCAGCCACTGCTCCTCTAAACACAAGACAAGAAAAAGTCACACAAAACCAATCACACAACTCAAACTAAAGAAAGCAAAAAATGATTGGAACATTGTAACTGGAATTAGAAAGAATAGATCGACGTTAAAAATCAAGAAATGGATGAATAACCTGAAACTCCATGCTGAATGATTGTTCAACCTCCCCTCCCATAGCTCTCACAGCCTTCAACCAGAATTACAAATCATGATTCTTCCCTAAAAAATAACCAGAGACCTCCATTATTGAAGAACCAGCATGTGGAAACAATAACCAGAGAAAGACACATATAAATCTATGGCAGTGGAAGAAACCCATTTGAGAAAGTGAGAAACAAAATACCTTTCGAGGCGTGATAGGAAACCCGAGAAACACGACAAGCAAACCTAAGTTGTTTGGTACTTTGGTTTTTCACAGACACACAACACGAGATGAGATGAGGATGTCACTTAAAAAGTGTTCTGTAACTCAGATTTCAGATACTTGTTATTATTATTGTTTTCCTTATTAGAAAAAGTATATGTATAAGGCATAAAATAATCATGTGCAGGTTGTCTTATTTTGTCTTGTTTGGCTTCCACACGGTTTAGAAGCTGTGCATCACGCTCCATGCTCCCTCTAACTCAGTTAACACCTCTAACTTTCTTATGGGTCAGAAGTTTTTTTTTTCTTATTATTGTTTTTGATTTAAAATGATTAATTTTTAATTGTATATTAATATTATTTTTAATACATATAGTATAAATAATAATTATTAAAAGTCTTATTCATGTTTAATTACCTTAATCATTAATTAAAATTCAATCAATAAAATAAAAGCTTTTATATCAAAATGATTACTTTTTATTATTTTATTATATATTTTGTCTTAATTATTAGTATTTATTATTATTTTTTCATTTTTATTATGTTAATCAGCACCATTTTCCTTTTTCAATTAGTCAATTAACTCGTTCATTTATTTTGCAAATCAAGTCGATGAGTTACGAAAAAAATAATAAAAAATAAATGAATCGATCAATAAATTAACAATAAGAGATTGAAAATAGTGTTTACTTCACATAAAAAGTAAACAATAGAGTCTGTAAACAAAGATTAAAAAACTGTTAAACACTCATAACATAAAATTTTTAAAAACAAATTTAATTAAAAAAATATGCAGTAGAAAATTTTAATTAAATCCGTTAGAAATTTTTCTTTTCAAAATAATCTATTCTTTCACTAAACTTTAGTAAAAAAATATTATTAAAGTAAAATATGGCAAACTTTTGCATTAAATAAAAGTGCTTATAAACGACAATAAAACCCAAAAGAAATAAATATAACTACACGAGAAAAAAGTAACGATTCATAGCATAATTCATGTTCTCAAAACGAGAGAAGCACGTGTCCGCTTCGGTGATATTTTGACCTATGAAAAAGGTTGCAATCACCGTTTCATCTGGCTTATACATTAAATATTCTGAAATATATTGCATGTGTTTTCGAATTACATAATACATGTCAATCTTTTTTATGCATACTTTTTTTTAATACTTCTCTAACACTTAATAAAAAAATATTTATATTTTTTAAATAATTTATCTTTTTTTTTTTATATTATAGAATAAAAATGTTATTTTGTTAGTTTTGGATGAGTGAGAGTAAAAATATTAGGTGTTTATTTATCATCATCCTTGTCTATATTAATTAAGAATATTAATTAAATTGGATTATATGTTGTTTAGTAAATTGTATTAATTGTATCGTAAAATTACTCAATTTTTCCTATTTCTTTATCTTTATACTAAATTTTCTTAATTATTTGAAGAATATTACATAAATAATTCTACATTATGTTAATCTCCTTGATTATTTAAAATACATTGCCCATTTATCTTTGTAAGGAAAGTTAAGTGTTTATACATGTTAATTAAAAAAAAGATATATTCATGTAAGTAGTTTGTATAATTTATTCATTCTAATAAAGAAATTCTAATTAGAAATATATCGAACACATAATATCTATCCACTAGCTGTGGAAAATTTAATTTGTTCTGTCCAATACTAATTTTAAAAATATTCATAAGTATTTAAAAAATAAATATAGATTTTTAAAATGAAATATAAATAAAATTATTAAAAAATATAAAATATAATATAAATTGAATTAAATATAATTTAGTAAAATATAAATTTAATTAAATTAAATTTAATAAAATATAAATTAAATTTTATTTTTAATATTTTATAGATAATAAATAGCAGTATGATACCACGACATGTTTATAGTAAATATTAAATGATGTGTTACTTACGAATACCCGTTAAATAATTTTATCAACCAATACTTCCGGACATAAATGTTTTTGTCATTCATACTTCTTATAATATTTATTTAAACTATGTTCAAATTTAAAATTTCACTAAATTTTATGAGTGATTAGTGTTTTTATAATAATAATATTAAATTCAAATAAATTTGACAAAAACTACTTC
Source organism: Vigna umbellata (assembly GCF_029865625.1). NCBI lineage: Eukaryota > Viridiplantae > Streptophyta > Magnoliopsida > Fabales > Fabaceae > Vigna > Vigna umbellata. The sequence goes on along the minus strand of NC_142165.1, from coordinate 79,249,530 downwards.
TATTTCAGTTCCGTAAACATGAACATTTTGTTTACTAATATTTAAGTGCAAAAGATGTACTATTCTATTTGCATACCTGTTAAAATAATTTTTTTTCTCGTATAACAAATACCACCTGTGCTTGTTATCATAAATTATAGATAAGATTTTCTCATTTTTTTATATTATTTGGCTTTAACTCTATTATTGATTATTGATTCTTGATGGAGTGTAACCATCATTTTTTCTTCAATATTCATTATGAGAATTAGTGGTCCCAAAATAAAGTGTGAATATTATTGAGTACCTCAAACGAGTGTGATTTTTAGGTGCTATGAAGAGATAAAGACTGACTTTAATTAAGGAACGTCAAATGTCTACATTTTTTTCTTTTTCCGAAAAACAGAAATTGACAAAATATTCTGAAAGAACTTTAGTTTTTATTTATTAATTAGTAGTACAATGTTTTCCAGTGCATTTGTTAAGAATTAAAAGAAATTCTAAATGAAAAGGAAAATACATTTATTGTTTTAAAATTGTATATCTTTTTTTAGGAAATCTTAGTTTTAATTTCACAAAAATATATTTACGAAACGTAGTTAGAAAACTTTATTATTATTTTATTTTTAAATAAGTGGAATATATGCTTTCTATTTTTTATTGCTTTATTTTTCTTTTTAAAGAAATCAGAGCATATGGTGTAGACTTAAGAGAATAACTTAACTTGGAGTGATATTTTAATCAACCTATTAATTAGACTTTGTCCTCACTTGATTACAGTTCGACCTGTGATTAAATTAAGGCTAAATTGACTTGAGAATTAAAATGAAATTTAAAATGACTATGTTGGAATTTACAAATTTGTACATTATATCAATATAAGTTATAAACCTTTAGAAAAACTTAATAAAAGATTTGAAGTCAATTTCATTAACCCCTAAATTTGACTAGTCGAAAAAAGTTTTTGATTTGATAGATGATGAATTTTAAATATTTAAACCTGTTGAATTTTCTAATGAAATTTGTGGTGGCAAATATACAGTTTCATCCAATGAGTTTATATTATAGTCACCAAACTAGTTTGTAGGGTAATCATCTGTAATAAAATTAATGTCTTTTTTAAGATAGTTTAGTTATATAGTTTTTGCTTTTATGATGAGAAACAAATAGGCTTCTCCATTAAAATTTATATTTTTATCATTTAAATTTTCTTTTACGCTTGATATATTCACACTCAAATTCTTATTCTCTTCTTATTAATAATGTAAACATACTTAGAGTGTACCAATATTATTTAAATAATGAACCACTTTTTCATATAAGTTTTTTTGTTCCTTGTTGATCTTACTAATCTATTATCAAAGTTTCACGAATAAGACTAGCTGATTGCATCAAAGAGTCTAATATTTAAAATAATATATCTTTATATATAAAATAATATAAAGTAATTGAGTTTGTTCGTGATTTGCCTACTACAATCAATAAAATAAAGTGATTTTGTTTTTAAATAGGTTTGATACAAGATCTATTTTCAAATGTTATTTTTTCGAACACTTTTCCGAGTTGGTCTAGGTGAGACCAAACTATTTAATTTACTTTTCGGGTTGTGTGATGTTATTGTCATGTATTGTAGTGTGTGTGCTGAGTTGTTTGGAGTGTTTGTAATGTTGGTTGAATTATTTTTGCTTATTGTTGTCCAATAAACCATGTTGGTGTTGAATGTAATTGAGGTGGTGGATCTTATGTAGTCTTATGTACTCTTTAATCGTGATACGAGAATGTTCTTGTTTTGGTGCATACCTTGTTTTGATGAACTAATAAGTCCTACGTTAGTGTGTGGACCCTGTTTTAGTGAACAGGAAAGACCTGCATTAGTGTATGAGCTCTGTTTTTGTGAACGGGTAAGTCCTACGTTGGTGCATAGGCCCAATTTGGTGAACTGGTCTTGCATGCTAAAGTACAGAAGACAACATATAACAATAGTGATTGGTGGTGACATGATTTATCTCGACAAGAGTTGGATTACCAATGTGTTTTGTGTTGTGAAATGGAGTGATGTTATGAGCTTATACATTATTAGATAACTATATTATAATAATTGTATTATTATATGTGTTTTTGGATGTTGATGTTGTTAGCTCACTCTTGTATTTGTGATGATAGTCTTGTATTTGTGATGATAGTTTCTGTTTACTATAATAGTATTTATAGGAAGCAGATAATGTTAGAGAGGACATTGCTGATGACGTTGATGTGCTATAAATCGAGAGATGAGTGAGATATTACTTTCAGAGTTTTCAAAATTGATTTCTTTTAAATAAATTATGTTGAAGAATTTTAGTACATTATTTTTGAGTTGTATTGAGATTGTTTATTATTTTTACAAGTTTTTAATTAATTTCATGACTATGTGATCCAGTTTTAAAATTTTCATTATATTATATTATGATGGTATATTAAAATTGTATTTCTTCTTAATCAATACACATTTGTTTACTTACACGTGATAACTAAATCGGAGGGTTACAATCGGTATGTCTAATAAAGTTATAACACGTTGCACCTAGTATGGCACCAACAAATGGTCCAACTATATAAATCCAAAATCCAGTGTAAACGTTCATCACCAAAGCAGGTCCAAGGCTTCTAGCTGGGTTCATAGAAGCTCCTGACACAGGTCTGCATGCCATTAATTATCAAACTCCACTCAAAAATTGAATAATGATTTAGTAAATCAAATCTTCCTAAATATAACCCAAATAAAAAAAAAAAACTTTCATCTTCGTGTCTGAAATATTACTTTAGTAACAAATTTAGCAGTAAATTACCCAGCAATGAAGACGTCTACTGTAACTGTCATACCAACAACAACCCCTCCTAATTTTCCAATCTGTTACAGAAAGAGGGATTTGCATCATTTATAGTGTTTGAAAATGAATTTTAGACGTGCATAAAATTAGCTTTTTCTGTAATGCTTATGGTTTAAGGAATTTATAAATATAATATTTTAGGCTGTATTTTGAGGTTAGTTTTTATTAAATAATTTTAGTCTATTAAACATTCAAAACTTTTATATTTTTCAATTTAGTAATAAGATGATGTAAATGTTATCTTTTACTTGTATCTCATTAAAAACTTATTCCATAGTAAGGACGAGTCCATCAATGATTCTGGTGATCTATAGGTAATAATATACATTAAAAAAAACATGACAATTTTAATATCTAACATATTTTTAATAAAATTAATAAAAAGCAATCGTAAATGTATACTAATCAAAATATTATTTTACATACTTTACTATAAAATATCACATTTCTTAATACATAAATAAAAATAATCAAGATAGTAAGACAAAATACTTCATCTAAATTTATATAGATTTAATTAATATTTTTATTCAGGGTAAGAAGTAATTTGTTTTAAAAAACGTGTAATATGTGAAAATTAAATGAAAGGAATTGAAAAATAGAAAAGGTGCATTAATGGAGCATACTAACCGCTCTTTTATCCGTTGAAACCGCACAGATAACGAACATTAATAAAAATGTTGCAAGTAACTCAAAAACAAGAGATTGAACTGGAGATCCTGCCGGTCTTGTTCCGAAATAAGAATTATCGTCTACTTCAAACAGAAGGTACAACGTCCCACTGGCAAGGAAAGATCCCAATATTTGCGCAATAAAATACAAAGGCACCTGCAACAAATATGTTTATATGAAACCAATTTAATAAATTTTAGTGCAAAAAAATATTACATTAAAAAGATTATACTCATTTATTTTTTAAGTTTTAAAATTAAATTATATAAAAATTTAAGATAAAAATAAATTATAATTTTGTATTAAAGTATAAGATCTAGAAAGAAAATGAGAATGAAGAACAGACATAGGTAGATTGTTTAACCATAATCATAAATTAATATTAACCCGTCGAAAACGCAGGAAATAGAGAAACGGTGATGGATAACGTGCCATTTTGAAAGGGAAACGACGATAGATAGCTAAGCTGAGAGTGACTCCAGGATTGAAATGAGCACCAGAGACATGAGCAAGAGAATAAGCCAAGATGGTTACTGTGAAACCCCACACTACGCAAACTCCCGGAAATGTTATTTGGCCTTTTGTCTTTTCTGAATTATTAAGAACCACAGAGCAACACCCAGCAAACACTAAAAAATATGACCCTATCAACTCTGCAAATACCTGTCACACAAACATTTCATTCTTCTTTCTGTCATCCTCCATGCAACATCGCAACATAAACTAAATCAATCAAATATATGCACACCTTTTGAAAAACCTCAACTACCGTAGGAGAACCACACAACCTAGTACTGTCTAAGATTCCTCCCATTTTTCAAAACCTAAATTACATTAAACTTTTTTTTTTCTTTTAATTTACCATCATTCTTTTTCTTTTGGTGCTGATTGCTTTCCGCATGCAATTAAACCATACTAATTTATAGGATACGAACGTGGATATTGGTGGTTTACGTGTTTTCAGGAGAAAACAATGGATCTGCTTTTTATATTTATAAATGCTTCGTATAAGTATAGGTTTCGGAAGAAGCTTGTAACTTTGTACGAATCAAATATAATGTCATGTTTCATCAATTTAATCAAGATATTAAAGCTTCAAATGTGCTTGGCCCATCAAAACATAATCAAGCATACGCTATTTATTTAATTTCATTACAGAATAGGTTCAAAGGGAGCATAAAACATGCAAAATAATAGATTGTCTTAATCAGTTATAGATTGAAAGTACACATCATAAAGTCAAGATCTAAATCCAAACCCGAGGGCAACACCTTACCTGATAAAGTCATGATAGTCACACTAAAACTGCACCATTCGTTGAAGAATCAATCTTGTGGTCACTATGGCCTTTTGTCAATATATTTTTGAAAAAATGGTGTCTTTCATCAGTAATGACGAACCGGTCTTTATATATTTGTACTTTAACATTGGGTTATATTCGCAAATGTAATTCAAAGGTAAATAATTTAAACAAGGCTTACATGTGATTTATTCATTCTCATTCTTTCAAATATTTAATCTTAAAAAAAAAACTAATTAATTAAACAAGATTTTACACAAGAGAAACTGATTAATTGCAAAATCAAATTGTACTGTAGGTATCAAATTGTACTGTAGGTGACCGAAGACCCTTTAACCCTATCAACTCCAGTCTTGAAATAGTTACTTAAGACAGTAACATGATACCATTTACCAGATACCTTGTAACCAGTACAACTAACAAGGTGACCATCAAATACTCTGCAATGGATGTACTATCTACTCGATACTATGAACTGCACACCCAAAGAAGTAAATTTAATGTTGACTAGCGAGTGTCGAATATCGAATATTAAATATTATGTTTCTCGAACTAAAGGCTACATCCATCCTTTGATAAGAATGCTCCTCATTGGATGCCGCATGCCAATACCTAATTATGCATGTTGAAGACATTCTCACATTAGGTAACTTAGCCAAAAATGATTGTAGCTCGTCTCAAGTAAGTTGGCCAATGGACCTATGGACCAACAAGCCCATAAATGAGGCCTATTCAGGTGAGGATCCATGGTCAGCAAAACATCCCTATAAATATTATTTTAATCATATTTTGACTTTACTTTTATGCATTAATCTAAATTTGACTAGAATCTCTAACTAAAGTATTAACTTCAGTATCTGAGAATCTTTTTCAGACACCCCACTCTTTGATAGAAGATGAAGGAGGCTTGGAGGATGAGTACCATGTTAAGACAAGATCGTCTAGTTAAATTAGAGTGTCTAACAACTCATGTTTTGAAGTTTAACATACAATACTTGAAAAAATATCGTCTACTAGTAAAACATCTAAAGAATGTCTTACTAAGAATAATGTTCAACAAAATAAGTGTTGAACGAAATAAGCATTTATAACGTTTTATGATAATAACATTTTCCAACCTATACCGTCCAACATACAATGTTTAACAAACAACATCTGTCAAATGGACACATCTAGTGTATGCTTAACAAAACGCTGAAGCTTAAAATCTTATATTCAAACATTATTGAACAAATAGAAAAGCTTACTAAACAATGTAATGAAACTTAAACATTTTTGTAAAATAAGCGTTTAACATTTTACATCGTCTGAAGATCATATATCAAACGCCTTACTTCCTAAACGATGCTTCTATCAAACGAGCTTGCATGTGCTAAAATGTTTTAAACACGCAATATATCCTAACATTTATGAACGTTTAAAACATTTATTGCATGTACGAAGAAGTGTTTCTTTGCTTGTATGTCTCATCCTCTTTATTTGTTAAGATCATGAAAGTACAAGACCTTTACTCAAATTTATGCACAAGAAGGATAATTGCGTTAAGAGATAGGAAGACATTTTGGAAATGTTTCCTTAAAGCTTTTACTATTTTTTATTATTATAAAAAACGTATATATTTTCACTAGTCATATATAATTGAAATGAAAAAATTGTATTTAAATATAACTTTTATTTTATCTATTATTTAATTTTTTATCGAATTATCTTACATATATTAATCATTAAATATATCTATAATTTATTTTATTTTTGTCCAATCATTATTTTGTTTTTATGAATTTTAGTTATCATTATGTATTTTGACATGTTAACAATTTGAAAGACATTTGTTCTTATCTTGAATGACGGAATATGTTCCCTTAGGATCGAAGGTATCTCACAAAGACATATCTTCCATAAACCGTCTTATGCACCTTCAGATGTCAAGCTTCTAGTACTCAGTATCTGTTCTCCAACATTTCAAACACTACCACATAGGGGAGATTCTACAAAAAGGTTCTCTAATGCTTAAGTTAGTAAGCTAGTCAGAGCTCTGAAGTTAAATCTCAATTAATTTAAAAAGAGAAAGTAAATTATCATTAGTATAATATTTATAGTGTTTTAACTTAGTTGACCAGGGAATCAACTGGATCGACCACACCTTTGTGGGCCCATCACTCGAGAAACCCATTAACCCAATTACCTATTTTTAGCCAATAGCAACCTTTAACCCATCCATTCTCTAAGTTAGGAAACATTGATACCAAGTATCCAGATTGGGATACCCGATCACCAATACCCATATGATCCTAACATGCCTTAGGGATATAGCCCTTATATGGAGGGGTCTAAGGATCATTAGTCCTACTCAGTACAACATTTACCATTATGTTGTCATAGGAAAGTTCATTAAACCAAAATAAAAGAATAAACACGAAACATGGGTAAAACCAAACCCATATTGAGCAAATAAAGTCACTTTCCAAAACAACTTAGGAAAAAAAAAAATAAACTATGCAATTATGAACAAAGGAAGAGAAAACCTAATATGAAAAAAAAATTATATTCTTATTAATAAAGACAAAATTTAGTACCACTTAAAATCTTCTTGATCATTCATGCTTTAACTAATCAATTTATTTGTGTAATAATTATCTTCTAGGAAAGTATGAAATTTTTAAAATTCAAATTTGTATATAATTGTAAATATTTATGCTATCTCTCCCAGGACAATAAAAAAAATGTAAAAGTTGAACAGATGGCTTCTTCCAACACCCCGTTGTTTTTTTCCTGCATCCCTAAACTTTTCATAATGTCTAAACTATTTTGACTTTGACTATAATAAAAATCATGTGAAACATTTTTTTTTTCTGACATTGTCGTTGATGCAATCAAGTTAATACTGTTAGCATAAAGCTGAAAAGAAGAAGTTTTGATGATGTCTCAAAGTCAAGTCTCAAGTGCTCTTGTTGCAAGAAGATCTTCATGAAGACTTGTTTTGTGTTAAAGATTTTGTAATTTAGTATATTTATGTATAGAATGTAACTTATCTTTGATTTTATGTATTGTTTGTCTTATATTGTGTTAAAATGCATTTTGAATCAGAAAACCTCATTTTATACTTGAGATAATCGATTATAAACTTATAATAATCGATTATCAGTAATCGATTATGACTTGCTATAATCGATTATCACGAGCAATTATGAAAATTTTTAAGCAAGGTTTTGACCTTTGTGCATTCATTAAATTCATAATCGATTACCATAAGTGAATAATCGATTATCACATGTTAAATAACTGACAATAGATTTTTGGAGGTAACCTTGAGTGAGATCTCCACAAATTGGACTGAGACTCTCATTCTAAAATACGAAATACTTGGTATTCAAAATTCTTATTTGTTTTATACTGTGATAAGTGTTCTAGGGTTTGTGTAACCCTTGTGCTTTGGCTTTAAGAACTTGGTGTTGGCATATAGCGAGAATTTTCACGGGAGTTGTGATTGAGTGTAGTAGTTGTTGTTGAGTTAAATCCTGTCATCCTTTGTGAAGATTCAAAGGAGGTGTTCATCCTTCGTGAAGCATTCGGAGAGGTGTTCTTCCCTTGAGGGTTTCAAGGGAACTGAGTTTCATCTCTTGGGGGAACAAGAGAGGTGTTGTAACCTTAAACCGTGTTATTTTCGTTGTGATTGTAACAATTTGTTGGTTTGTGATAGTGAAACGTTAATTCTCGTTCGAGATTAACAATTTGATGTAGGATTTGTGTGATCCGAGCTAGTATAAAAATCACCTGTTCAATTTTCTCTCTTTCTTACTCTTTAATTTGTTTAAATTGTTGTTAAGGAATTTATATTTTAGAGAAAATTATTAAAGGTATTATTTGCGATAAGAAACAAATTCATACCCCCCTCTTAGTTTGTTGTACATGTTAACTGCACCGCTCTGACAATTGGTATTAGAGCTTGCTTTGATAGTAAGTCAAAATAATAGGACAACATCAAACATTTGGTAAGGATGCTTCTATCAATAGACCTCCATTGTTTACTGGAGAAAATTATGCTTTTTGGAAAGTGAGAATGCAAATTTTCATGGAATATAATAATAGAGAGATTTGGGAAACTATCACAAATGGTCCTTTTGTTCCTACTGTGTTTATTAACAATTTGCAAGAACTCAAACTACTAGAACAATGAAATGCTAATGATAGAAGAAGATCCTAACAGGACGTAAGGGCTCTTAATATAATATCATCTGCTCTAACTGTTGATGAGATTTACAGGATCTCAACCTATAAGAATTCTCAAGAGATGTTGGAGATACTGAGAGTCACCCATGAAGGAACTAATAATGTTAAGAGAGCCAGAATAATGTTATGAGATGTTCTGCATGAAGCAAAGAGAAACTATTGTAGATGTTCAAAAGTGTTTAACGCACATAGTGAATCATCTCATTGGGTTAGGTAAGTCCTTTGACAATGATGAATTAAATATAAAAATTCTTAAATCTTTGGACAAGACTTGGCAACCAAAGGTGATTACCATTAGTGAGTCACAAAATCTCAATACCATGTCAATGGCTGCATTGTTTGGTAAGTTGAGAGAACATGAATTAGATCTCAGGATATTGAACAAGGATGAAGAGAAAGGAAAGAAAAAGACTTTGGTGTTCAAGTATGAGATTGATAAGAGCAAACATCTTAATGAAGATGAAGACTCTGAAGAAGATGAAGAAAATATGGGTCTCTTCATTAAGAAATTTAATAAGTTCATGAGGTCCAAGGGTAGAAGAAGATTTAAAAATGGGAAGAAGGAAAATAAGGAGTCATCATCAAATTATTGTTGTTATAGTTGCGGAGAAAAAGGATACATGAAAGCAGATTGTCCAAACCCAAATAAGGCTGAAGAGAGAAGCCAAAAGAAGTTCTTCAAGAAAAAAGAAGACGTATATAACTTAGGAAGAAGATAATGAATCTACAACAAGCTCAAGCGACTCTGATGAGTAAGTCAACATATGATTAATGGCAGATGACGACATCTAAGAAAATAAAAGTATGTTGCTCTAGCGATTATGAAAATTCAGATTATAGTAAGGGTGAATTTTTTGATACATATAAAGAATTACTATTTGAATAAGAGAAATTAGATAATGCTCATAAGAAATTAAAGAAAGAATTAAAATCAAATTATTAAAATATTATTGAAGAAAATAAAAATTTGAAAAATAAAACTTTATATTATGAAAAATGTAAATATGCTAAAAGTAAAGAATGTATTTCATGTTTAAATAAAAAAAAGTCTCTTGATAAAACAACCAACGTTTTGAAAGTAGTAATAATTCAAAAATCAAAAGGTTCTTAACCATGTTCTTAAAAATAATTATAATTACTACCATTATAATTATAGTAATAAAATTAAAAATGTTCCTAAATATAATTATAATTACATGATTATAATTCATCCGTCTAGTGTTTTTTTATATTTTCAATTTACAAATGGACAAATAAACTAACTCATGTACAAATATTTTGAAACTTGCATCCTTATCCATAGATTAACTGGGAATGAATAAACAAAATAACTTATGTGCAACAATTTCTAAGTTTGGACCAAAGTCCTAATAATCCCGTCTTGTGTAGGATGAGAGCACTAGCCTCTTATTCTTCATTAGCAGAAGATTCATCCTCATATCTTGCATGCAAAAGTCTACTCTCAAATTCTTCCTATTACTATTAAAAAGAATTAACTAATATATAAATTTAAAGGTAAATAATTTCAACATTAAAAGAGACTTGCATGTGTCTTCTAAGATCTTTTATTGACAAATTGGCAGACATCCGTGCGAATATATGTTTGCTAAAATACCTCATCAAACTATACAGACCATCCAAGCTCTTGTGCCTCTAACACATTTTTTGTACACAAGTTTTAACATATAAAACTTTATGACTAAGTACAATATAAACATAAATGAAATTAATGTATATGTCATACGACTGACATGTTCATGCTAATAGACCCACTTGTCAACAAGCTCCCATCTTTTTTACGGAGTTCAAATTGTCTGGCTATAATACATTTTTTTAATACATCAGTGAATTCTAGTGTTTTCCTCCTACAATTCTAATATCTTTAAACAACTCAAATAGTATATGAAATGCTTTATTAGTTAAATATTTATTAATTTAATTTTCATATTATGTTTTCTAATAACTTTCATTCATAAAAGTATAATCACCATATAAAATATGGTCTGAGTGGCTTACTCAGTCTCAAAATAACTATTTCATTTTGGAGCTTATTAGGATAAATACTTGACATTCTTGGAGGTTTAGATTTTTATTATTTAAGATTAGATTTGGTCAATTGGATGTTGAAATATCAAATGTACAATGCAAAAGTATACCCGAATGTGCGCGAGTATTATATATATATATATATATATATATATATATATATATATATATATATAAAATTTAAAATTTAAAATTGACTATTAAAAAGAAAAATATTATTTAAATAATCATAGAAATACTATTTAATATATATAGTCAATTTTTATAGTTAATTATAGTGTTAATAAGTAAAATTGATTTTTATTATAATTCGTAAAAAGTAGTTTTAGTTTTGCTGCATATTACTTATTTAAAATATAATATAAAATTATTATTGAATATGATTTATTTTTATTTGTATATAGTTCACTATAAATAATTTCAAAGTTTTCAGATAATTGAATTATTTTCTTATATTAGTCGTCAACGCTATTCACCCATTTATATATTAATTATAAAGTATATTATATTATAAATCATCTACTTAATTAAATCAAATTATCATAGAAATAAAATTTAATTTTTTTGAAAAAGATTTCATAGATTTCACGGGTTCATGAATTAGTAAGTATGGAAAAGAGCGTGAGAGGGAGATTAATGACAATCGTTTAAATACTTATGGGCCTTATATTACTTTTTACACTTTCATTTTCTCACTATCACAATTTCTTTTTGCACCTCCTAAAATTTTCAAAATAGTTATTTTAACCTTCGAAAAATGACCTTTAACTTACAAATTTTAGAAATTTTCGGAACAAGATTTTCGGAACTAAAAACAAAATTTTGAAAAATAAATGTTTATACAAAATGTGTTTCTAAAAGAGTTTTTCATATCACATGAAAGACGTTCCAGAATAAACTTTTGTTTTACATTTTATCCTTTCTTCTTTTCTAGAGCATTCTCCCATTCTTCTTCTGCAATAACGGTATGATGACGGGTGACGACAATGAGAGTGATGGTGCAGTGCAAATCTTTTTCTCTTATCATGTGAGTGCGCTTAGTAATTATTGAGGTGAAGGAAGCAATGACCTAATATATTTGTTCCCTAAAATGGGCCTTTCCCTTTGTTATTTGGACTTGAGAAGCGGTCTATACTATTTGTGAAATACGAAACTATATCCTTTTTCTAAACTATCTATATTAAATTTAAAATAATTAATTTGAATCAGAAAAATATGAGAATTAAAACGTATTTTAAATAATCAAATTATGGACAGAATAAATTAGTATTTCATATTATATAGGGTATTTTTTGACCTGTAAAAGAGATTTAAGAAAAAGAAAAAGAAAAGTTAAAATTAAGAAAAGTTATAGTAGTCGTATATTTTATTTAATTTCCGTATCCCATAAGGAATGTGGGAGTCCTAAAAAGGGTTGGTGTGAGAATAAAGAGAAAGAAGAGGGTGAAGATGTAATATTGAAAAAGGGGTAAAATATTTTTGATGATTTTGATTGATTGTCGTTGTCGAGCGAGGGGCTTAATGGTCCCAATAGGAAGTAGTCCACACCACCCCATGCGGTTGATGTCCGTGGTTCACCCTACAAACACCATCACCTCTCTCTCTCACCTTTCATTGCCTTTTGTTTCCATTCATTTACTCTCTTCCCAACACACCCTTTGCTTCTTTCTTCCTTCAATTTTTCATGGTCCCAACACAAAATCTACAACTCCAATATTCAACACCCTTCCTTCTCTACTCTTCCTACAAAATACACACATTTCTATTCACCTGAATAAATTCCATTCTCTCTCAAAATTGTTACAGCTGGTTAGACAGATTTAATGCTCGATACCATTTTTCTATTTCCCATCACTGCTTCCTGTACTTTCATTCCAGCCACTACAATTTCCACACTCTGGCCCCTCAATCTATGCTTCAATATCAGGCCACGCACACGAGTGTGCCACCATATGTTTTTCCATCCACACCCTTTCATTTTCTTCCCATCACTTCTTCCTTTTCTTCTCACAACACTAATAATACCTTAACTAAACAAATATAAAAAATTCACACAACTTATTCTTTCATGGTGTCCATGCTGGGTCAATCTCTTGTATTCTGTCCAACTATACAAGAAAGATTGACAATACTCTTTATAAAACCATTAAAATAATGAGTTAACGAGTTTTTTATTACTTTTTTATTTTTATCCATGTGGAACTTGTAGTGATATTTGGATTTGTACCAGTTTTGAATTTTGTAGAACTTACTTATTTTGTAGAATGGATGGGAATGAAAATTAGTAGCGTATGAGTGGGTGATAATGATGTGAATTTAAGCTTTTGTATATATTGAAAAGAAAGTAAAGAGAGGCATAAATGAGCAATTAACATGTTGAGTTTGTCCAACTACATTCTGGCAAGCCCCTACAAAAACGTCTCCAAGCTTCTATCTCTCTTAATTCATATCTCTTTCTTGTTACCTTCAACGCAGTAGAATGCACACGCACCACTCAATGTTCAGCTTTGGCTGGCTACTGCCATCACTGTTGCGTCCACATGAACCCACATGAGCATGGACCGCAACCTATCACTTTTGCCATGTGTATACTTTATCTGCAATGATTATTACACTTTACTACTACCTATTGACCTCTTGTCTGTGTCAAACCAATGCCAACCTAGATTTGGTGCATGCATATTTGTTTTGATGTATGTACTCATCCACCCTCATTGTACACTCCATATACAAATTGACAAAAGGCTGCCCGACTGAAGGAAATTTCTCAAATCCTGGACCCTAACATTTATGCAACCAACCATGTATAATCTCCTTGTCACTTTCCTAATCTCTTTTCACCACCTTGCAATTAATCACATACCTTAAATCTTACCCTATGTCACCTTCAAATTATCACATGCTTTCCGAGTACAATACTATCTCTGATCCCCATCCAGTTTTGCATATCATAATACTCAACGTTTTATTTTATGATAAACAAGTTAACAGAACTCAGTAATCTATATATCATACTAAGAGTTAAAGATTTTGACTATTGCAGGTAAGTGTAAGGAAAGTAAGATGAAGTTGTGACGGTGAGAAGGACCCCAGTGTCTTTTGCGAAGAATCCTGAAAAGGGCAATGTAGCGAGAATATATATGCTAGAGCTAGAAATATGACCTTTATGATTAGAAGCAGACAAGGAGATAGAGACATATATACATACTAAAAGGGATATCTCTCCTTTGTTCTGTAATTCTAACCTAAAGAAAATGAAAATCAGAATATGTCACAGGTAACACTGTGCATTCGTATAGAATAATACTATAGTGTCTAATGAGTTGTACCTAATGTGTATGTTTGTTTGCCATTGTCATCATGGAAATGGTCGTCCATCAACAAGGGATAATGACTTAACTTGTGTTGGCACTAATGTGTACTTGTGCCAAGATTAGACGAATGATAGAGGTATCAACTTTGATAAATCGCCATCACTGTTATATTATTAGTCTCATTGATATTAAGCATGCTAGTCCCTCTTTTCTTTGCAAAAACATACACAAAATATAAATGTTTCTTCCATCAAAGATTGTGTTCATTCCATGCCACACTCTTGGGGTTAAAGTCGGATCTTTAAAATCCAGATGCTTATTTTGATTTGAAATTCGTGTTTACAAGGAAAAAATATACAATTTAAAAAAAATATATATTCTCTAGATATATACCCCTTGACGATGGAATTAAAAGTCTGATGAAAAGGACCAGAGAAGGCACATCAATATATACCCATGAACAATTATTCAACTGCTAAACAGGTTTAAATTTATGGTGAACGATGCGAGGAAGCACAAAAATACTCGAGAAAATGGACAGTTTCAAACTGCTAATATGATTAGTCCCACATCGATATCATTATAAATGTAAAATAGAAATATGAATTGATTGTGCCAAGAATTTCATGATGTTAAAGTAGAAAAGACTTACGTACCCTTTGTATCAAGACAAAGAAATATCAACTTGTTTTGAGTTATGGGTTACAAATAATTCATCATCAATGGTTTTTTGACTTAATAAAACTTTAGTTTTTCTATGTCATTAGCTCCATTGTTAAATATTATTCTGTGTTTGAGATTTAATTAACTTGAGTTTATGGTATTTTTCAGTCTTGTTGAGATTTGTGCTAATTGAAACGAGTAAATCTTTAATCCTAATCAAGTATAGCTAACAGATAAAAGAGCATTTACATATCCATTTAGATTCTCTATCATGGTTAAGTTATCGAATATATATATATATATATATATATATATATATATATATATATATATATATATATATATATATATATATATATATATATAATTCTTAAGGAATACAATTAATCATATGAATATATTATTTAATAAAATACTTAGATTTTGTATCCTAATATATCGTCCTTGTTTTATTCTTAGTTTTTTCTTGGTTTTGCTCCATATATGATATATTTTTTTTGATAATAATCCTTGAAATTATTGTTTTGCATCTAGGTAACTCATCTTAAGTTAGAACATATATACTTTTGGAAATAAGGGCCATTTTTATAGTATTTTCTTAAAATAATTACTTTTAAAAAGTTTTCCATCATTTATTTTAGTTTTTTTTTTTAAATAAATAAACACTGAAAAGAATCTCACACTTTTACTTTTTAGGAAGAAACAAGTTATGTTGAACAATCTTTCAGATATAAAATCATTCATTTTTTGTTCAAAAATGATTTTGCAATCGTGGAGAAATATAAATTGGCTGATTTCTTTTTAAATTTCTTAAGGATAATAATAATAGTTATAATAGTTTTTAAATTTTATTTTTCTTTCTGATTTGTAGCAAATGAGTCTTATATAATATGTTCATTTTTTTTATTTAAATAGTTGGTCTTTGATAATTACGACAAGATTAAAAAATATAATTAAAAAATTGGGGGGTTTGGAGTAGTGGTATTTAGGAGTAAGAGGTGTGTACTGTTTTGGATAGTTGAGAATTGATTAGGATATATGATTATGAGAATGATATAATGATGATGAATATGTGGTTGATTATAGGAATGGTATTGATGAACATAATTTCATGACCTTCGCGGAGAGGTTACATTGTGGTGCATCGTGTGTTGTTGTTGTATGAATATATGGAGCTTTGTATGAGGATTTTATCCTAACGCTCTCAATAACCCCAACTCAAGTAAAGGTGGTTGATTATATCGTGGAGAGTAGCATGAGGTTCAGTCTAGGAGTTTTACCTTGACCAAAGACATTTACGGACTAACCTTGGTAGCTTGGGGTGAACTAGTTGTATTATCATTACAAGTACATAAACTATCCCTAGTTCGATATTCATATTATATTCAGATGAGTCAAATTTAAGATTGTGATATAATTTGGGACATATGTTTAATCATGTGTAATATAATTTATGATATATATATATATATATATATATATATATATATATATATATATATATATATATATATTAATAATTATACATTTGTTGTTGTGACATGAAAGACTAACTTCAAAATTCGAATGTCTTCTTCGTACGTAATCTTCTTTCATATTAGATAAAACGAACATTCAAGGGAACGACAAATACAATATTAATATTAGAAATATTTAAAAAAATATTAAAAATCTTTACAAGACCCTTTAAGAATATTTATCAATGTTAATTTTATATGTCATGAAAGTGCACACTTATTTTTAGCCACTCAGTTTTTTTTGTTAAATTCTATATAAAATTACTCACGTTCCTATCATCATTGATACTCATCGGTCAATATTTCTCATCTACACATATATCCTTAAGTCAGAGTTAATTTATAGTGGATAGGGTAGGTCCCTTAAGCACACGTGCGAGGGGTGGATGTTAAGCTAAAGTAGATGTTAGGCTAAATAAAAGGAAGATGGCATGTGAGAGTGTAAGCATGCACTCAGAATGTAGCTAACCCACATCAGAGCATGTTGGTCTTTGCGTCAAGTTTCCTTGTCTACCCACGTGTGCTTCAGTTTTGAATATGTTTTAAATAAATTCAAATACAGGAAAAACAACGTGGTTGAGATTTCGATAACTATTTCGATGTTGATATATTATTAATAAAGCATAATTAATTATTAATTATCTCATAAATTGAAGTATTTTTAATAACGTGTTTCATTAGAAAGAAAAAGTATATCAATGAGAGTAAAAAAAATGTTATATTTTTCAATTGAGTTTTTATTTTTTTTATTTTGTCATTAAATATGTTGACGTTACCATTAATATATGCTTATGTATCTTCACGTATAAATAAATAAATAAATATATATAATTAAATTTTAAGTTTATCATAAATTTAAGGTTTAATCCTTTTCGACATCCCTATTTATGTACGAATGTCTCAATTGGGTTCTCGTTTTTTAAAGTGTATCAAAATGGTCCTTAATTTTGAAAATTGATATCAATTGAGTCCTTTCCGTTAAGTTGGCTGGACGACGTTAAAAAAATTGATGAGTGGATGTTGAGATGACGAACGAACGCTCGTCCACCAGCGAACGAACGCTCGTCCATCAGCGAACGAACGCTCGTCGACCACCGAACGAACGGTATTCCAGTGTGGAACGAACGGTCGTCCAGCAGTAAGAGGTCGACGAGCGTTCGTTCTCTGGTGGACGAGCGTTCGTTCGCTGGTGGACGAGCGTTCGTTCGCTGGTGGACGAGCGTTCGTTCGCTGGTGGACGAGCGTTCGTTCGCTGGTGGACGAGCGTTCGTTCGTCATCTCAGCATCCACTCATCAATTTTTTTAACGCCGTCCAGCCAACTTAACGGAAAGGACTCAATTGATATCAATTTTCAAAATTAAGGACCATTTTGATACACTTTAAAAAACGAGGACCCAATTGAGACATTCGTACATAAATAGGGATGTCGAAAAGGATTAAACCTAAATTTAAATATTATTATTTGAATTTCTATTAACAAAATTTTATTATACTAGTTACCCAAAGCCTTCGCATATTTTGGTTGAGTTTGTGTAGTTTATTTTTGTTCGTAAATGAAGAAGTTATGTGATTGTTTTTAATAAAATTATTGTAAGGACCATTAAATTTAGTAGTGAGTGGAAGCCAGGTGTAGGTGTAAGGATTCAGAAATTCAGAAAGTGGAAGTCAGGTATGTGTAGCTGAGTGGCCGATCGGTTTTGACGGTAGTATATAAAGAAACTTTTCAAAATTTCGTGCCACTTTACTCTGCATGCACTTCTTCTCTTTAAGTTTTTGACTTCATATTCTCCTCCTTCTCTCTACAATTCTCTTCCTTCCACTAGTGCAGTAAGGGGAAACGACAGCGGTTATTTTCGCATATAGGCAGCAGTTCCACAACCGAGGCATATACAGGTGAGGCAAAAAAGGATAGGTTTCTTGCCTCGGTTAACAACCGAGGCCAAAAATGGTCGGATTATGCCTCGGTTCTTAGGTAACCGAGGCAATAGGGTGTTTTTTTTAGACTTTAGGCTTCGGTTCGTACTGAACCGAATAGTTCTCGTCCTCGCCGAACGGTTCTCGATCTCGCCGAGCCCTAGCCGCGTCATCTCCTCCATTGACGCATCAACCATGGAACTCTCGCTTCGCACGGAAGTGACTCTCCCAACAGGTTCGCGAACCCAAGTGCGACCTCACCATCGCCACTGCCTCGTGCCATCGCCACCGTGAAGCATCATCACCGTTGTCGCGCTACAAAGCCTACTTCAGGCTGTCGCTACCGTAAGAATCGCGGCACTCAACGCGAGAACTTGCAACCACCACATCTCCATCCAGGACGCCATCAAACCTGCAAACCACAAGAACCAAAAATCTGCAGAAGAACCACGAGCTTAAATCGCAAACCCACGAGCTTCGCGCCGCCATGAGTATTTTCCCCTCTCTGCAATACCAACCTAGAACCAGTGAGAAAGGGGGAAGAAGATAAATGGCAGAGAGAAGAGATTGGAAATAGAATCAAACCTCCTTTGCCACGAATTAGAACGGAGAGAACAAGAGGAAGAAGAACCCTAGGTTAGAGAGAAGAACTTCTTTGGAGGCGCGAAAGGGAAGAGGAAGAACACTGCGCGAGAAAATGCGTTCGCGTTTAGTTTACGTAGGGGCTATTACCTCGGTTAAGTAAAAGACCGAGGCCGAATGATACTATTGCTTCTGTCCCCAGACAATCGAGACATATTAGTGGACAAAATTAACTTGGAACGTTCGGTTACTGCCTCGGTTCATAGCATAAGTGAAACCGAACGGTCTTATTGCCTCTGTCCCAGACAACCGAGGCATATGAGTGGACAAAATTAACTTGGAACGTTCGGTTACTGCCTTGGTTCATAGCAGAACCGAAACCGAACGGTCCTATTCCCTCTACCCCTAGACAACCGAGACTTATTAGTGGAAAAAATTAACTTGGAACGTTCTGTTACTGCCTCGGTTCATAGCAGAAGCGAAACCGAACGGTCTTATTGCCTCTATCTTAGACAACCGAGGCATATTAGCGGATAAAATTAACTTGGAACATTCGGTTAGTGCCTCGGTTCATAGCAGAACCGAAACCGAATGGTCCTATTGCCTCTGCCCCTAGACAACCGAGACTTATTAGTGGATAAATTAACTTGGAACATTCGGTTACTGCCTCGATTCATAGCAGAACTGAAACCGAACAGTCATATTCCCTTTGTCCCCGGAAAATCGAGACTTATTAGTGGACAAAGCGTTTGGTTACTGCCTCGGTTCATAGCAGAAGCGAAACCGAACAATCATACTGCCTCTGTCCCCAGACAACCGAGGCATATTAGTGGACAAAACGTTCGGTTATTGCCTCGGTTGAGAGCAGAATCGAAGCCGAACGGTTGTATTGCCTCGGTTCCCAGTCAACTGAAGCCTATAAATTCGCCATAACTACGAAAATGCCACCGCATATTTATAAGCTTCAGTTTTGTAAAAACCGAAACATATGGTGCGAGTTAAAAAACCATTTTTTTACTAGTGTTCTTTTTACAAATTCTCACTTTCTTCTTATTTCGATCATCAATCAGGAAACGCTTGAGTCTTCCTGGTGTCAAGGGCTTCACTTTGCACCGATCAAGTTGTTGTTTTGAGCTGGTAAGTTCATCCTCTTCTTAGAACGTTTGTTTTCCGGCAAATGCAAACCAAGTTTCTGGTTGCATGAGTTTATTACCTCTTTCTATTAAATTCTAATCACATTTCTGGTCTTGTGGTTGGTATATTTTCACAAATAAGTGAACTTTAGGTTTCTAAGACTTTTGGTGGTGAGCAAGTTTCTGTACTGAAAGTTCTCTGTCCAGTTAAAGAGGTAGGGGAAGTTAGTTATTTAATTATGTTTTTCTGTGTTTGTGTTTGGAATCTCTGTTTGAACGTTTGCATGTATGAACAATTGTATATTTGATTGAATTGTATGCTATATTTTGTGGTTGGATGAAATCTGTGAAGTAGTTGAGAAGTTTCTACAAGTTTTGTAGAATATCGAACGATCAGTTTAGAATGCTAGTCTGGTCATGTAATCGGGCTTAACAGTATTAAATGTTGACGTGATAATCTGGTTAAGTGTTGTTCGATTTAATGTTGACGTTCAGTTTTAAAAGTATTCATTTTTTTATCTCGATAGTCTCAGGGTGGGTATTATCGTTTGTTATTAGTCGTAATAGGTTTAGCGTTCGTTATTAATAGTACTCGATTTGTATTGGTGCTCGGTCTTAACTGAGTTTTACTTTTGTGGATCCTTAGTTAATGATCGGGTCGGTCTTGTATTGATATTCAGGTAAATATAACAGTTAGTCTAGATATAACATTTGAGTGTAAATAGGGTTCGGTCTATCATAGGTTTTAATTGTTATTGATCGCTCGGTCATATACTATCTTGGTAGTGCTCGGTATTGTACTAGCGCTCGTTCTTGGTAAGTGTTCGGTCTTGGACCAGCGCTCGTTCGATATGGTGCTCGATTTTGTACTAGCATTTATGATAGTGTTAGCGATTGATATTATTGGGTTGTGTGGTCTCTTATGAATGCTCGTTCTTATACTAGTGCTCAATATCATATTTGTTCTAAGTTAATAATGTTCGGCCTAAGCCAATAGGGTTTGGTTTAATCCAATAGGGTTTGGTTTAAGCCAATATTGTTCGACTCCTATTTGGGTCTTACTATTTAAATGACCGTTCGGTCATGTTCTCATATGGGGATTGTTTTACCGTCTCCGTCTGGTCTTGTCCATAAGATTTGTTGATCTTTCCGTTCGGTCGTACTCAGAGTTTGTGTTGTTGACGTTCGGTTTTCTGCTATGAATTAATATTTGGTCTTTAAATGCTATTATCACTATTTGACTTTGATGAGTTGAGATAGTTGTATTGATCTACTAAGTATGAGAAATTTTATTGATATTTCAAACAAGACATATGTTTCAAGTAATGTGAAAGAGAATTGCAAAGAGGAATGTCTCAGTGAAAAGTGTATTGAAGTGGTAAATGTCTCAAGTGAAAAGTGTATCAAAGTGGTGTTATAGTATGAATATGGATAGTGAAACTCACGGAGTTTATCCTGATATTCTGATGATTACCAATTCTCAAGTAGAGATGGGTAAGACATTGTGTGAGAATGGCAGGATGTCCTAGCCTATAGGTTCTTGGGTGAGTTATAACGGACTAACCTCAGGTGGCAGCTGATGGTTTTTCAGTTACTACACCACCGGAGTGCATGAACGACCTCAAGCTACATATTCATACAATCCGGATGGTCAAGTCAGGTGTCTGGTTTAAGCATGAAGTATAGTGTTCATTTGTATATGCATATATGTATTGTTTTGGTATGTTGGAGTATTCGGTTCTGCATTGGTTGTACTTGTACGAATTGTATGTATGTTTGCATAACTAAATTACATTAGCTTACCCTTATTTTCTGTTTTGTCCATGTTCCCGTTTGGTTTTTCCCTTGCGATGATCACCTCTTGGGTGTGAGCAGAGGATGCGGAGTGTACGTTGGAACAGGAGTTGAAGAGCGAGAATCCTGTAGTTTAAAATATGACCGTTTGGTCATATTACTGTTTTTAGTTTTTGGATTGAACTGTTCCGTTAAATTTTATAATCCTAAATTACCGATCGGTAAAGCTTTAAATTTTATGATTATTTTAGGATAATTGTAATCTTATTATAACATCTTTAATTGTCTTATAATATTATTATATGATAACTTCTTTATATGATTCATTTATATATTTTAGATGCTACAATTATTATTATAAATATTTAAGTTAATGAAAGACTTACAATTTAATTATCTCGCTTTTCATTTTTTATGTATAATAATACAAGATAAAGGGGAAGTCAATTCAATTACTGACAAAATCAAATTAGAGTTAAAAAAATATATAACTTGTAAACATTCAATTAAATAATTTTGTTTGTTAATAAAATTTTAATTTAAAATATTCAAATATATAAGGAAAATATTATAAAGTTTAATTATAAAGTTTAGCTTAACTTTGCATTCAATTATATTCAAATATAAATCAAATATATTTGAATTTATATAAAGTTTAATTTCAAATATATTCAAATATAAATCAAATATATAACTTGTAAACATTCAATTATATTCAAATTTAATTAAAATATTATAAAGTTTAGCTTAACTTTGCATTTTTAAAATAATATTTCCAAGCTTTCCAAAATGATAAAGAAAAATATTTTGTTTGTCGGATTTGTAACAATACTGAAGTTAGGGGTGGACGAAGGGTTGTTGTTGATTTTTGGGATGAAAAAAAGATACTTTAACGGTGGGTTGTTGCGTTGCGCGTGTTTTTCTCCCAGAAGAAGCTTTCAAAATATTTAAATTAACTAATCTTCTCAGTATTTTCTTAATTTATTTTCAAGTTAATGTTCGTAAAATATCTTTAATTATTGAATAATGATATTTTAACAATATTTTTTATAACATTTTAACATTATGTACGTGTTATTTTGTCATTGGTTTAAAATTACTCTACAATCAATAATAATAATCATTAACACCAATATGAACTAATCACATAATGATGACAATGATGTTAAAATGTTGTCAAATTGTTAAAATATTATTATCTTTAATTATTGTAGGATAGAGAAAATACGTACGAAGGTGTTTGTTTCAAGGATTAGTTTTACTCCTCTGAATCTATAAAGTGTTGTAATATTTCAATTTGAAAAATATTATATTTTCTTAGTTTAAGGAAAACGAGACTTAGATTCTTTAAATTTAGTCTCGAATTCAACGTAGATTTGTAATTACAAAAGCATAAATGTTTTCTATCTAACTATTTTTTTTCTATTTTGAAATAATAATTTACTTTTATATATTATTTATTTTTTAATCCTGATACTGACACAAGAAAAGAAGGAATGACATTATCGAAATCCTTTTACGCACATAATATTTCTTTCATACTTAAATTTAAATATAAATCATTTAATTGACGGTTACAAATCACAATTAAATAGTTAAAAATTATATTACCAATTAATTAAAATATTATCTTCATCAAAACTTTTGACAATATACTAAAAAGTGGTGGGTGTTTTAGGGGAGTTTGAAGAATCCTAGGCGCCAACTCTACGTGGTGGCTTATAGAGATGAAGACATTTTATGGAGTGTTGATGTGTATTACTTGGAGTTATTTGTTCATGATTGTATATTAGAGTTGGTTTGAGTTTTCTTCATGATGAAATATATTATGATTTCTTCTTCTTTTGGGATTGCTTATAAGATTAAGATCATGAAAAATCATTTTTCTCTAAATCTTCTTCAAATGTGTGGACACAAAAATATTCATTTTCACAAGTTCTTAATAATATGTTTGTTTCGGTGTAGATATTTTCCAGTGTGTCTTTGTTGCTCCTGGTTGTTTGGGACGCTTGCTCTTCTCCAATTGTTGTTGTTCATACTCTCCAAAGGAGGGGGAGGTACCTGCAAAGATACTCCGACGCTCAAGTCAGATGTGAGTTATGGAGCCTTAGCTCTCAAGAGAGTGATTATGATACTGCTCTGAAATATTATTTAGGGTCTCTAGAACATAGAGAGAACGTACTTGAACTTTTGCCCTGTCATTGTATTTATAAGCAAAATAAAAATAACCACCTTACCTAAAAATGTGGTTAGTTACTTATAAATATCTTAACCGTTTAAAATATCTAAGATATTTTATGTAATAAATATAATATCTAAGATATTTTATGTAATAAATATCTTACTACATAACATGCCCCCCAAGTCCGAGTTAACCGTTCCGTTTTACGGACGTGGTAACTATAGGACTTATGAGTTTGAGGGAGGCTGTATTTGCTGTATTAGAGAGCGTGTTTCTGGTTGTTGCTCATCTGTGGTCTGAACGTTTCAAACCAAGGATGACCGAGCGGTTGAGTTTGAAGGACCAAAAAGATGTGAAGCCGAACGACAAAAAAGCTGGAACGAGTGAGGCCGAACGTGAGGACCTGGATGGCCGAGCGGTAGAGGCTGTATAGCCGAAGGTCATAGAAGCTGAATGCTTGAGGCCACAGACGGTAGAGGTCGAGTGGCATGTGAGGCCGAATGATTGAAGCCAAGCGGACGAACGTCATTGAGGCCGAATGGACAACATTAATGGCGTCGAACGACCGAATACTTGAGCGCTCGTGGCCATGGATTGACGAGCGGTTGAAGCCAAGGGGACGACTACCTTTGAGGTCGAACGGCCGAATGTTTGAACGCTCGTGGCTATGTATGGTCGAGCGGTTCAAATCAAAGTGCGAATACCTTTGAGGCCGAACCGCCGACTGTTTGAACGCTCATACACATGGATTGACGAGCGGTTGAAACCAAAGGTCGAACACCTTTGAGGCCGAACGGCCGACTACTTGAACGCTCGTACACAGGGATTATCGAGCAGTTGAAACCAAAGGGAGAACACCTTTGAGGCCGAACGGCCGACTGCTTGAACGCTCGTACACATGGATTGTCGAGCGGTTGAAACCAAAGGGAGGCCGAACGACCGACTGTTTGAATGCTCGTACACATGGGTTGTCGAGCGGTTGAAACCAAAGGGCGAACACCTTTGATGTCGAACGGCAGAATGTTTGAAAATTTGATGTTCTTGGGTGAACATAAGCTAGGCTAGAGGATGGTCCCCTAGGTTTGATGGTCTAGGTGTTCTAGGGCGAACATCTACCAGCGAGAGTGTATCCCTTTGTTCAATGCACCTGGGTGTTCTAGGGCGAACATCTACCAGCGGGAGTGTATCCCTTTATTCAATGCACCTGGGTGTTCTAGGGCGAACATCTACCAGCGGGAGTGTATCCCTTTATTCAATGCACCTGGGTGTTCTAGGGCGAACCTCTACCAGCGGGAGTGTATCCCTTTATTCAATGTGCCTGGGTGTTCTAGGGCAAACATCTACCAGGTCTAGGAGTGTTCCCCAATTTTAGTGCTTCAACATGAACAAATCTCTCGTGTCCGCCTATGAATGCAAGATGTGCTTATTTGCGCTGTAGAATTAGAGAAAAAGAGTAGCGAGACAAACCAATGCATTTACAAGGTTTGGAAAATTAATATATTAAAAAAAACAAATTATGTTGTAAGGCCGATCGGTTTAGATAGTAGATCGCTCGGTCTTCGGTTGACCATCTCTTGTGACCTGTGTAAGATACATAATATCAAAAATATAGGTGAGACCGTTCGATCGAGATTTGAACCTGGCGGTCGAACGTCAGTAGGACCGAATGGCGGAGCGGTCGTGTCGATGGATGGTCGAGCCGTAGAGGCCGAGTTGCCGAACGTCAGTGAGGCTGAGTGCTGGACGCTTTAGGCCGAACGTTCGTGAAAACGAATGCTGGAATGCTTGAGACGCAAATCGTCGAACGACTGAGGCGAAAGGGTGGAGGCCAAGCGGCCGAACGTCATTGAGACCTACAGCTGAATGACTGAGGCAAGCGGACGAACGTTATTGAGTCCGACTGGCTGATCATCAGTGGGGTCGAATGGCCCAATGCTTGGGTGCTCGTGTAGATGTATGGTCGAGTGGTAGAGGCCGAAAGACCGAGAGTCAATGAGGCTGAGTGGCCGAAAGCAGGAACGTTCGAGGTTGAATGTTTGAACACATTAGACCGAATGGCCGAAAGGTTGAATGTTTGAACACATGAGACCATGTGTGGCCGAGCGCTAGAGACCGAACGTCAATGATGAGCGAAGTGCCGAACGCTTTAGGCTGAACGACCGCGAAAACGAATGCTGGAACGTTTGAGACCCAAATGGCCGAGCGGTAGAGGACGAAAGGCCGAACGTCAGTAAGGGTGAGTGCTGGACGCTTGAGGCCGAATGTCAGTTGAGCTGAATGGCCGAACATCAGTAGGGCCGAACGTCCGTGATACTGAATTCTGGAACGCTAGAGACCAAGGATGATCGAACGGTTGAGGCGGAGTGGCCGAACGTTAGTGAGACTGAGTGCTGGACGGTTAAGGCCAAGGTGCCGAACGCCCGTGAGACCGAAGTGCCGAACGGTTAAGGCCAAGGTTGCCGAACGTCAGGGAGGCTCAATAACCGAGCATCATTTTGGTCGAATGACCGAATGCTAGTGGAGCCGAACGTTGGAGACCGAGTGGACGAACGTTAGTGAGACGGATGGTCGAACAGTTGAGTCCAAGCGTCCGAACGTCATTGAGACGAGTGGCCGAACGGTCGAGGCCAAGGATGGCCGAACGTTGGAGAACGAGGTACCGAACGTTAGTGAGACGGATGGTCGAACAGTTGAGTCCAAGCGTTCGAACGTCATTGGGACGGGTGGCCGAACGGTTGAGGCCAAGCTGCCGAACATCAGGGAGGCTCAATGACCGATCATCTGTTTCGTCGAATGACCGAACGCTTGTGGCCACAGAATGGTCGTGAGGCCTGGTCAGAAGGGTGAGCGGCCCAGGATGTCAATCCTGGGTGGACGACCTTGGGGGATCGTTCGGTCTATTTGTCGGACGGACCGGATGGTACCGAACGGCGAGTTGGATGGCACGGGGTTTTGAATCTGTGATCTATTTGGGTTATGATTTGGGAATTTAGGGTTTTCATTTGCAGGATTGTGCGATCGTATACAGGATTGTGCGATCGTGGAGACGATGGGGATGAATTAATGGTTCCCCTGTGACAGCGGTGTCTGGTGGCGCGACGGAGGCTGATGGACGGACCTGATTTGGAGGCGGTCTCTGCGCTGGGTCTGACCCGCAAAGAGGCACGATTTCGCAAAGGTGTTTACAGTGGCGTTAATGGCTCACGGGGGAGAATCCTTGCGATGATGCGGCAGCTCCATCTTGTTGGAGTAGCTTTATCCGAAGAAGGGATTCGTCAAGGCCGAGGCTCCTCTCGTGGCTTCTGTGGGATGGCACTCGGCCCCACGGTGGGCGCCAAAATGTTTCGGTGTAGATGTTTTCCAGTGTGTCTTTGTTGCTCTTGGCTGTCTGGGACGCTTGCTCTTCTCCAATTGTTGTTGTTCATACTCTCCAAAGGAGGGGGAGGTACCTACAAAGATACTCCGACGCTCAAGTCAGATGTGAGTTATGGAGCCTCAGCTCTCAAGAGAGTGATTATGATACTGCTCTGAAATATTATTTAGGGTCTCTAGAACATAGAGAGAACGTCCCTGAACTTTTGTCCTGTCATTGTATTTATAAGCAAAATAAAAATAACCACCTTACCTAAAAATGTGGTTAGTTACTTATAAATATCTTAACCGTTTAAAATATCTAAGATATTTTATGTAATAAATATAATATCTAAGATATTTTATGTAATAAATATCTTACTACATAACAATGTTGTATATAGAGATATATGGTCTCTATGCAGATTTTTGAAGGAGTGCAAAAATCCTTTGTATGGACGTATTTTGTTAACAAAGGGGACAAATTGCTTACACATTCATAGCTTTTGTTAAGCATCTAGATGATGATGTGCAAGTGAAATTTGATTCTTTGGTTTGTATGCCTTCTTTGAAGGATATCACTCTCATTGTGAATATTTTGCAAGGTTTGAACCAATTATATTTAACTCATAGTAGTTTAGCTGCATTTCTAATCCTTTGACATTAAGGAAACTCGGTTTTTAGAGAAAGATTCTAATATTGAAAAGGATAATGAACCAATTAAAACTATAAGGAAACATATAGGAGTATGCTAAAGAAAATCAATACTAAATTCTTCAAAGAAAACTTTTAAAAATTAAATATTTTTTCGGGATGTGAGAAGATTAATTAATGACAAATTTTTTAATATGATGAGAAATTTACCTTTTTTTTTTTGGTAGTGGAATTCAAAGTATGAAATGATTTTTATGAGAGAAATTATGACTTCTTTTTTCATAATAGGTATTTTTTTTAGTTATACATACATTGTAATTCTATCATATATTTGGTATGATCTCTATATTTTTATTTATTTTTTCTTTTTTAATAAAATCTTCTTATAATGCGCATCTATTACTAACATTAACTTAATTGGGAAGCTCATAAATTTATTCGATAATTTATCACTTCGATTAAATTTTTATCCTTTAAAAATAATAATTTAGTGTTCAAGTTTTAGTAATGAGATTTGCTAAGAATATTTTTTTTATCCTACTGTACATATATGATAAGTAATGTTATACTAAGAACTTTTTTGTTCACAATTTAATAAATACATTGCTTGTCTGATTTTTTTTTAATTACGTTGTGATTAATAATACCATAAAAAATATAATTATCAAAGTTTTATAGTAAAAATAATTATTTTGGAATTGACACGAAATAAATGACCAATAAATTACATAAAACAAAAGCATAATTAGGTTTTAAATATTTGGTAAATTGAATATTTTTAATTGAGTTTTTATTACAATTTTTTTAATTACTTCATGTTAGATATAATTTTGTACTTGGTATATCAAGTGTAGTTAATTTTTCTAAAAACTTGTTTATTCGAGGTAAGTATAGAAAGTAGAAAAGTCGGAAAGATAGGCGAAAAACTAAGTCTAGGACTAGACAAATGTAGACAACATGCGCTGAACATAACAAATGTGAAATGATTATACATATTAAATGATAGGTGTAATTGGATGCATAGGAGGATATATGCATTACATTGATGAGATAATAGATGCCATAAACAATATAAAAAATAGATGACTAGATAATAAGTGAAAAAGATGAAAGATTAGATTATTACATAGTAAGGAGTGAGAACAAGTAAAACAAATGGAACTCAAGTCAAATGTTTAATTACATAATCAAACAATTATTGAATATGTTGATGATTATTTGAATATATTGATGGCAAAGAGCTCAAGCAAAAAATAAGGGTGCATTAACTAAGTGGGTTCCATTTGTACACAAAAATGTCATTTTTTTATCTAAATAATTTCCTCTATTTCTTTTTCCAACAAGTTTGGAGTTTGCAAGAGTAACTTGAGAAAATCACTGAGTGTGAGAACATAAAGAGTAAACTAAGAACATCATAAGTTAGAACGAGGAGCGCAATATGTTAAAACGATGAATTGTTATTTCTCTATTGACTTGCAATGTTCAACTTATTGAATCCGTTTGATGATAACTATTTGTGGTTGTGCACTTTATTTAAATGGGCTCTAAGTGTTTGTGTTTTGTGCTGAGTTAAATATGTATTAGGTGGATTTTGCCTAAATCCACCATTCTTGAGGGTTTACAAGTATAATTGAAAGTGTAAGGCTCTTAAGTATGTATACTAAATTCATCGAGTATTGGACAAATGATTTAATTGGTACAACTTAATTTAGAAACTTTAAATCTAAGATGAATTCTCAAAATGCATCAATGAAGCTTATGAGTATAATTAAGAGTGAATCTACATGAGGTAAGGAAGGTTGTGAATGACGAGAATGACTGTATGAATTTGGATACTATTAGATAAAAGAAAACCTTTTGAATTTAATTGTTTAACATTTTTGAAAAAAGTTTCAAAAGGGAAGCAATGAAAGAAAAACCAAGTGTACAAAATTGATACACTCAATGTTTGTCAAATTTCATTAGATGATATGCCCA
Source organism: Vigna umbellata (assembly GCF_029865625.1). Taxonomy (NCBI): domain Eukaryota; kingdom Viridiplantae; phylum Streptophyta; class Magnoliopsida; order Fabales; family Fabaceae; genus Vigna; species Vigna umbellata. Next base: position 79,219,351 of record NC_142165.1, on the reverse strand, counting down.
TCAAACATTGTGTCCATCAGACGATGTTTCCATTAAACTATATATTTATTAGGTGAGGTTACCCATACACTTTATGAACTAATGCAACACCTCTTTTGAGGGCATCAGATGATAGTATTTACTACATGAATTCAAATCCTTGGTCAAGCTTAGTGCAAGGTTTCTATCGAAGGGTTAAGTTCATATAACATGTGGTATTTATACTAAAAGGAATGTACTTTTGAAAGGTTTTCATGAATATTAAAGGATAGATGGATCATCTAATAGGAAAAAGAATAAGTTGAATGATTTGATGCTTGGGTTTATGTGGGTAGTGATGATGTTTGGACCTGCAAAAGTAGTGATGATGATTGGCTTTGTGTGAGTAGTCAATATTTGGCTCTATGAGTAGGTGCATGGCTCTAAATCAGCATATTCGTGGCTTTGTGTGAACATTGACGATGTTTGGCTCTATGTGAATGGTACAATATTTGGCTCTATGTACGTAGTTGATTGACTTTGCTTGAGCAAGTGCATGGCTTCCTAAGAGAAAGTGCATGACTTCTTGAGAGAAGATTTATGGGTATATGTGAGTAGTTGCTTGGCTTTGTGAGTTGGTGCATGACTTTATGTGAGTGGACATTTGGTTCTGTGTGAGTAAGTAATTGACATTTATACGAATCAACAAGATTTGAGTTCTGTATTGATAGATTTAAGTAAGGTACATGTAAATTATTTATCAAGGTGTATTAATCTATTATGTTTAATTCTATGTTAGCTCACTCTTTGTTTAGTGTGTTTGTGTTTATTTCGGCTGTGATAATGTATTTCACGAAAGTAGGTGAAGGTACGGTGATGATGCACAAAAGTGATAGAGTTGGAGATATTATCCAATATTCACATTAGTTTTAATTATTATTTTCCATTTCTTTGAAGAACCAAACTTTCAAGTTGTAATCATGTTCTAAACTTTAAATACTTTCATCTAATGTTCACAGAAGTTTTAATTATTATTTTCCTTTCTTTAAAGAACCAAGCTTTCAATTTGTAATAATCTTCTAAACTTTAATTACTTTTCAAGTCATTCCACACCTCATCCCCAACACAAGATGAACAACTACGATAATGAAGTCTTTGGCATCACCGACACAAACAACCTATATAATTCTTACCTTGTTGCCTTATTTCAAGATGGGGAAATAAAAAATGGTGACCATGGGGTCGAATTTGTATGTCAGCATCCAAAATTGTTTCGCCTTCCTTACAATTGCACGTTCAAGCTCTTTAAGCAAAAAGTTTGCATAGCTTCTGACAAACCAACTAATACAATCATCAATAAGTTGTACTTCCGGTGACCCACAATTAGTATTGATGAAACAATCACATATGAAGCTGTTAAACCACGATCAGACGAAGATGTCTTACAAATGATTACATGTAAGTCTCACTTCCCCATTAACACATTTATAAAATTGTATGTTATGTGGGTAAGATATACAGAACAAATCATGGTTCTTATGAACCCAACAAAAGCATCATCTTCAACTACCACATGCATAACTGATATTCCAAAATCACCGATAATAAATAATTTCAGAGGTCCTCTAAAAGGCGCATGAATAATAGAAAATCAATCTGGGTACGGACTCGAATTTCGATTAGATTGGGCAGCCAACAACTCAATCAATCCCAATTCTATATTCAATGAACTCCTAAATTAAATCGGTGAAATTGTCCAGTGTGGTGACCGAAAAGTTGTCACACATATTGATTATTGTCATCCAGTAAAAGTATGTAATAACCACCTCATTCATGATACAGCTCAGTAAAATGTGATAATGATATTGCACATATGATTGCAAGGTGGAAAAAAACACAAACTATTGACATATATGTGTTACGTCCAAACACTTGGGAATATATTGAACTTTTTGTCCAAATCAGAGAGATATTTGTCCTCCAACTCAAGCTGAACACTATGAGGATCTCAAAGATTGGACTTACATAGACGAACACGGACAAAGAAGAAATAAATGGATATATTAACTTTTATGTCATTTGTAATGATTAAGACTCTTTTAAGACTTCAATAATTGTTGTAATGTGACTTTTTTATGTTATGTTTAAATTGTTATATTTCAAATAAAGTTCCCGAATTATATATTTCATATTAAGTGAGTTCTATTATTTATTTTTATTATTTTACATATAAATAATAAATTTCAATTTAAATGGAAATTATCAAAATAGTATTTTTATATAAAAAATCTAATTTCTATTATGGATTATACCGAAATAACATTCATATAAATAAATTATATTTTACAATCATTTAAATTAAAACAAAAATAACACAAATATGTATTTTATAGCCTAAAGTCTCCAGTAATAGATTACATGTATTGTGTAATCAATTACCACATGTTTTAATCCATAAAAACTCTCTGGTAATTGATCACATTGCTTTTGCCACGTGTGTTAATACACAAATACTATAGTAATCAATTACAAGTGTTGTGTAATTGGTTACCACATGTTTTAATACAGAAAAACTCTTTGATAATCAATTACAGAAGTCCTGTAATCGATTACTAGAAACCCTAGACCTATATAAATACAACTTTTTTTATCTCTCTTCTCGCAGACCCTCACTTTTTCCTCCCTACACAGCGCCTCTCCTCCATTAGAGCACCTTCCCAACCTAAAAAAACACCTTTTTTATACTCCTTTCACTTCTAATCAACATTTTCCCATTCTTCTTTCATTTCTCTTCAATTTCCACCGATTTAAATTTCTTCAAATGACTGATTCTTCAAAGAGGCAAAGGGTTAGGGGCTTATCTTCTTCAGGTGCAGGACGTCGTCGATATGAACCCTCATTGATTGAAAGCTCGCCCTCACCCTCACCACCACTATCACCGGATCAACCAGGCCCAAATCTTTTGTTTTCCACCCCTGCACAATCAGAGAGGTATTTCTCACTTTTCTGTGACCGTGAAGTTATTGAGCCAAAACACCTAGATGAAGAATATTTTAATGACAAAATTTTTTAATTTTACCACATGTTGACAAATCTAGGTTTGGATGATTTTTTCTATGATTACTCATATTCTACCCTAATTTAGTAAGTGTTTTTTATAGCAACCTCAAAATATCTGACAATGAAACCATTAAGACTGAGGTGAAAAATGTAAAAATGATAATCAAACCTAACCTATTAGCTTTCATTGCCAACCTTTCATCTGTCGGCTTGAATTTTGAGAGTAATTTACTTGAGCAATGGGCATAACAATATAGTGTCCTAGAAGCCAGACAAATGATCTTTATGCCCAATAAATCCCTTACTGGTAGAATACTAGCCGACTCTATGATAATCGAGGCTAGAATATTACATTATGTTATATGTCGTATTTTGCTTTCTCATGTGTCTAATGTTGCACAAGCTATCGAGAAATATTTACTTTTAATATGGATTATAATAACAACAAAACAGATCAACTGGGGTCATCTCATCTGATATAGGATGAAGAAGGCTTTGAGGCCAGGGGCTCCTTTATGCTATGCATTTTTTGTCATTGAATCATGCAACATTTTCAAATTCCACTAGATGATGAAATACTTGTCCTAGAGGAAAGAAAGTTCACAATTGCGGCATAGAAAAACCCTTGACAATGAATGGGTTCACAAATATGCTACTGCTCTTGCTCAACGCCAATGTGCTGAACATTCTCAGCACCAACCACCTCCCCCTTAACAAGATACTTCTTCACTATGACATGATGAGGAGGATCAATGATCTGCGAACATTTGTTAGCGACAACTTCAACAATATGAATGCTAGATTTAAACAATTGGAACTAAACATGAGTGACAAATTTGATACTATTGATGTTCAAGTTGAATATCTTGAACAAGATATGCGATATGTGTGACGTCATTTTGGTTCACAGGACGAATCTTCATAAATAGATTTCCAACAAACTTTTTTTCTTTCTAAATGCATAAAATCATATTACAAAACTGGCCTGAAAAAAAAAACTTAAAAATATGAACCAACGTAAATAGTTATGTGATCTTCCTGTTAATAAAAAACTTTCGGCTTAAACTTTTAGGTAGCTATAGTATGCTAAAAAAACTACAGTAGACGCAGAAAATTGCAAGGTCTTGATGACTTGATGTTCACAAAAAAAGACCCTCTCGTTATAGAGCTAATAGACGCCTAGTCTCCTTTTCATGGGCCATGAATGGTTTGAGATAACCACGTTTTTGTTTTTTTGTTTTATTTTTTCCTTACAACTGTCACCATATGAATATAATTGAAGGAGCCGTAGGGGATGATGAGTTTGAAGTACCATCGTTTTCCTGGTAAAAAAGTTGAGTGCTGACCAACCCACCTCCACTCTCACGCTAGCTCAACTCCTGATAAAGGTGTTATTGACTATGAGTTACTAGCTAGTTAGGGTTGTGGGTACATCACTACTCAAAAAGCACAAATAAAAGTTTTGTGCTCTTAACCCTGCTCCTTCTCTTCTTTATTTCATTTTTAATTCTAAAAAAATAGTTTTTCCTTCCATCACCCATCACTCAACTTCACAGGAGAAGTACATAATCCCACTCAGTGGAAAGACTATATTCTGAAAGTTCAACTCTCAGTCTCATGGTCCCATCTTCATTTCCAGATCTGCCTCTCTTTAAACCAGAAAAATAGCTATTATCACTTTTTGCTCTTTTTACTTCATCATATACAAATATACTAAACAAATAACGTGACCAAAGAAAGACGACAAACGCAAATAATTGCGGGATCCGCGGTTGATCAAAGACAAAAACAAAACTTAAACAAACCCATTATATAATAATAAAAATCGAAGTAAACAAATGACTAAACAAAACTAAAGAAACCAATCTTCAGCTTATATTCCATTTTCATTTCCCCTACCCAATTGCTCAGCTGTCTTTGTTACTTGATGACACAAACATGACTCTAATAAAATTTACAATGCAGATACGGAGGGAACCATTTTTAGATTTCATTGACTCTGCTCATGCGAGCTTTCCCCTGTTTTCCTCTGCTATGTCTCCCATAAGCTGTACTTGTTCCTCTCTCTCTGCTTTTGAAAACTGCGTCTATTTTGGACTTTTGATAGGGGATTAGAATTATGAGGATTTGGGCCAATTGGTCAATTTTTTCAGAAATTCCAAAAATTTTGGAAACTCTCGAGGATCTCCTCTGCTTTAAGAATACTAGTTTAGTTTGTGGCTTTTGTTCTCCCAGCTCAGAAGATCCACATCTTCGTTAATAACAGCGTAATCCACTGTGGTCACCAGGCATGCATGCTAACTCCCAAAGTATAAAAAGGTTCAAAAGGGTCATTCATTCTGTCCTGGTGTGCTGACTACTACTGCATACATATTTTACAAACCAAGTAATATGTAGTAGACTAGAGTAATTGGTAGAGCTATCAGCATCCCAAATATAACCCTGCAATTAAGTTTGCAAATTTCACGAAAAAATGTTAACTTCTTTCTTAACAAAAAGAACAAAAATCAAAATAAAATGAGAAACTTCAGTTACTTACCCTGTGCTGAGAATGGCTGGATGAACGTTGTATTCCTTGGCAAACACAAATGGAACAATCCCTTGCGGAAGTGCAGCCTACGAACAATAATTGCATATTCAGCTAGTTAGCTTTCCAGGGCTTTTTCTTCAAATCATGCTTAACATGATAGCCAAAATTGAACTAGAAAAGTCCATTAAAATTTCATATAATATATAAGATGCTATAAAACATGTTTTCACTAAAATATATTTTACTAGTAACTAAATTTAGTAAAAGTTATAATTAGTCAAATGGAAAGAGTCTATTTAATGATTTTTTATTGGGTTCTTCTCTCCTAGAATGTACAGTGCCAAAGGGTCCTAACTATTGAAAATCTATCACTTCCTCTGTTGCATTCAAAGATATCAAAGAAATTTGCACACGCAAGTAAGATTAACAGTGTGATATCTATCAAATAGGATTATAGGTCAAGGTTAATTACCTGAACAATAGCTATACGTAAGAGAGTGCCACGTAGGCCAACAGCGATGGAAGCTGCAGCCATGACGGCGGGACCTGTGAGGAATCGAACAGCCATGGCAAATGTTGCAACTGAGTTCCCACACGCAATTATATTGGGTTGAAGAGCCATGAAGAGACCTAGAAGCGCAAAAACCGAAATAGGTTAGTCGTCAATAATTTTATTGGCCGAAAGGGTAAAAAGGTGAAAATGAAAAGAGAAGAGAAGGAAAAAGGGAGCCAAAATTTACAGTCAGGGCATGATGGGAAAATGCTTTTAAGTTTTGTGAATGAAAAGATATTTTTAGTACCGCTTGATTCGTCTAAATCAACTACCTTTGCCTAATCCGGGTCCAAAAATGGTACAGGTCCCCACCACCGCCCTGGACCGCATAGAGACGTTGTTCAAGACCAGACCCCACATGTCGGGGACATTGCACTATCACTATGCAATCCCCATATTATCGTCTAGTGAACAACATCATCTGCTTGTGTTATGTGGTAACAAACTTCATTTCAATGGACGCCCATTACTTTGTTTATGCTTATTACTTGCTCTACCCCAAATCCATACTTTTCACGCATTCATCACACTCACCTTACCATCGCATTCAATCAACATTCTCATTTCATATTTCCACAAACAATTATTTTTAGTAGCATTGTTGAAACTCCAAGAAATGAACCAACAAAGTTATTTAGATACAATCACATGAACATCATCAGTTACTCTCGTCAATGTACGTTTAAACATCGGAAAAGGGAGCCATCATGAATACCGATGTTTTCGCCAAAGAGGAAAGGAATTGCAAATATAGGGGAATGAAATTATTGGAAGAGCAAGAATTTGGACAAATTATCACGGCCACTCACCCAAGCTGAACATAGCCATTCCAAGACCAGCATCAGACAGTATGGAGATTGATTTCTCTATTATTTTGGGCATGTGCACATGCCACCTGCAATTAATTAATTAGTAATCATATATCACAGTTACGTCAACACAAAATAACCATCCTACAGTAATAATAATAGCTAAACCCTAAAAGTCAAAACCATGACAAAAATTCATCGTCGTTGTTCCAGATTGACTTTGAAATTTACTTACCTAAACGCCACCAGAGACCAGATCACACCAATGAGGCTAGAGTAAGTGTTGGGGTTGCGGATAAGCTTCCGCCACACCATAATCAGTATCAGACGAGTCATCACACTCGCCGGAGGCATGTGTTTCCCCGCCACGCCTACGCCCGATTTCGGGTGTAGCTCCGCCGTTGAACTGGAACCCAGCTTGTTGGGCCCGGCGGCGCCCGCTTTCTCTGCTTCTTCCTCCGCCTGTTCACCTTCTTTCCCTGGAAACTTCAAATCTTCACCCCTAAATTCTCCTTCTGCCGTAGCTTCATTTCCAACCCGCAATCACCCAAATTAAATCAGTTCCTCAAAACAAAGCCTAAATTAAGTTGCAAAAGTACTAAGTTCTCTTGTTCAACCACAAATTTAAACTTTGATTGAAGAATTCAACTTCATTAGAAAATTGAGTGGAAACTAGTTTTAAAGCTAAGTGAATTTAAGTCGAGGAGAGGAAAAAAAAAGAAAGAATCTAGTGGTACTACCTTTGTTAGCTTCTCCATTTTGAGGGTGTTCGTCCGCTACTAACATCCTAATCTCCTTGGCACCTTGATCGGAGCGGCCCGATTGGTCGGAAGCTCCGAAATCGGCTCCACTGAATACATGGAGGCCACCGGCTTCAGAAACCGGTGAGGCGCTGGAGCTCCACACGAACATGTGGAGCTCCTTAGCGTCGTGGCTGGCTTTGCTACTACTGTTGGGCGGTTGAGCAACTTGAGGAGCTTGAGCTGGAGCCTGCGGCTGAGACTGAGGCTGTGGCTGCGTCTGCGAATTCTTGCTCACACTCTTCGTTAACCCAGAAGAGAATTCCGGGTTGGGAGCAGGGTAGGCAGAGGGCACGGTCTGCACGGCGGGGTAGAAGCCGAACCTTGGGGAGCTGATAGCCTGCGGTGCGGGTGCAGAGTTCTCTTCGAAATTGGAGGGCCTCGGCGTGACTCCGCGTGACGTGGACTGCACGGAGTACAAATCCGCAGCGCCGAAGTTAGAATGCCTAGGAGCGTACCCCATCATGGAGTAGAAATCCGCGTGGTTGAAGTTGGAGCCACGTGGCGTGGGGTTACGGGAGGAGCTGAGGCTGTAAATCTCGGCACCGGTGAGGTTAGACGGGCGAGGTGTCATCATGAAGGATCTTCTAGAAGCATTGGACTTCCTAACGGTGACGTGGAGCTTCCCATCGTCGCCGACTTCGGCATCGGTTTCGAGGAAATCTCTCCCGTCGAGCGAAACGACGTCGGAGTCGACCTTGAAGGAAACTATGGAAGCAGCGGTTTCGGGGAACTGTTCCATGATCAAGAGCTTGGCGCCGCGGTACTCGAAGAGGAAGAGGAGGAGGGTGTACCAGATGATGCACTGGAGCACCACCACCTGGACCATGAGCTGGCCGGAATAATCGCCGTACATGGCGATAAGGAGCGGGATACCCATGACCAGCGTGTTGGGCAATGTAGAGAGGGAGAAAATGGTAATCATCCACTCCAAGCTGCCGTTGGCGGTGAAGTTGGTCCAGATTGCCAAAGCAAAGAGCATGATGATTTTCTGGAGCGTGTCGGCAGCGATGAAGCGGAAGTTCATGGCGTAAGGGTTGTTGCTGGAGATGAAGTGGAAGGAAAGAAGGGGAACCGCAAAGATCGCGACGAAGCGATTTATGCCGGAGCATTGGTCCGGCGAGAATATCTTCCACCAGCGTACCGAACCGTAGGCTAAGATCATGGCGACATAGAGGGGAATCACCGCCGTCAAGACGGTGTACAAATCGGTCCAGCTTATCATTCTAGCTTTGATTGAATAAAATGGTGCGGTGTGCTAGTGATGGGATGGCATAAGCGAGGAAAAAAAGGGTAAAGTGGGAAGAAAGTGAGAAAATAGAAAACCGTTAGATAACTAACTGGAGTGATAAGGGATATATGTCTGAGTGGAAGCGAAGGTTTATGCCTGCTACACCTGCTGTGCTCTGAATTTGATCAACTGCTGTGAAAGAAAGAGAGAGAAGGATTTAGTTTAGTTTAGTTTAGTTTAGCTTAGCCTCTACATATATATATATAGAGAGAGACCTATGCGGGAATAGACTCATATATAGAAGGAGAAGAGGTGGATATATATGTATATAACTATGTATTTATATATATACTGAGGGAGTGAAAAGAACTATAATTATATGATGATTATAATAAATAGAGGATTTCTTTTATAGTTTTTATTTGAGTGTCATTGAAAAAGGGAATGAGGTGTGTTTAGGGGGATTGGGGGGACCACAAGGGAACAGTGTGAGGTTAGGTCAGGAATTGACCGCCTGATATGGTTAAGTTACCAAAGTCTGGTTAAGATAGCAAAGGTAAAGTTGCAATGGACCATGCGGTGGGGAACAGTGCCTATTAATTTGGTTGACGTGGAACACCTTTGCTTTTTCCCTTTTCCGTTTTTCCCTTTTCATTTACTCAAACTTCCTTTTCTCTATCTCAAAACCTCCTTCTAAATACTCCATTTTCATTCCCTCTAATAATTGCATTTTTTTACCACTCTTTTCTCAATCATCAATTCATCACAGACTAAACCCTTACTAATAATCCCACCTATTATTGCTTGAATAAATTAATCACAAACAAACATTACTTTTTTTATAAAACTTAATGCTAACAATAAACAAATACTTATACTATTCACGTGTTTTGTACCCCACAAACAGGATTAATTGCAACAGAAGAAAACCAGGGATTCACCCTAATAAAGAAAGGAAGATGAGAAGGGAAAGAGGATAGATAATGTACCTTCTCTTTTAATTTCCAAGGGAAAATTTAATCACTTAATAGATTGACGCTGATAAAATTTAATCTCTTTTAATTTTACTTATGTTCTATCCATAGAACTTCTTTCATATCTGCATATTTCTTTAACAAAATCAAATCTTTACTTTTTTGGGAGGTCAAAATTTCCTTTTATCCCAATAAAGTAATCTGGTTGTCCGATCTGATCACCACTTGTAGTGTGAATAAAGACAATGTCATCAAAATAGATTGTAAGAGTTCATTTTATAGATTTCCTTACAAATATGGTGTGATCAACTTAGCCTTTTTTGTCCAAAATCCATTCCACTTTGTTATTGATTTTTTGAGATCATTTTTTAGGGCATACATAGATTTATCAAATTCACGTATTGTATTATGACCTTGTCATTCAAATCTCTTGTTGTTTCATAAAAACTTCCTCATTTGATGCAATTTGCTCCAACATAAATTGATAGGGTTTTAATCATTAGATTAACATTATTTCCGATATTAATCTATACCACGAGTTTGGTAAAGCTTTTAGGTAACTAATTGATTCATGAATCTTTCCATATATATTTAGTTTTGCAATGAAAATCCAAATAAATAATGTTTCTTTTGGAAGTGAAACAATTTATCAATTTTTATTTTTTTTAACAATGATAGAGTGATATACATTTATATTTATTTGACACATATTAGAAGGTTATAAAAATTAAATTTTTATATATATTGTTTTAAAAAATTAAAAGTAAGAAAAGATAATATCAAATAAATGTAAAAATTTATATGTATTAAAGTATATTTCTTTTCTTTTAGTATAACAATTTATTCTAAAACAAAAATTCTCTATTGATGGTTAAACAATAACTTTTATAAACAATGGGAAAGAGTCAATAATAACAAAATTTTGATAAAAACATATAGAAAAAAATAACACATTACATCAAGTAATATTTATCATTAACACTATATTTAGTTCTTAACTTACTAAGCTTCATTAGCTTTTTCTATTCTTTCATAACCATGATGGTATATCCCAAGTATTTTTCAATTTCTTTTTTAAGCAATAATTTCAGTATAGGTACATTGTAAAACTAGTTGATAAAGATGTCTTTAGAAAATTTCTATAACCTTATCTCAAGGTTTTGTGAGATGCAATAAAGTTGTCATTATACATGAAATGTCATTTAGTAATTTTCTTTTTGAACTTAAGTTATATATATATATATATATATATATATATATATATATATATATATATATATATATATATATATATATATATAAAGTAACTTGTTAAAATAGTTTCATTTGATTTTATTTCTCTTTATCGCATAAGGCGTGATAAGAAATTTGTCATTACTTTTAAGCGTATATCTTATAGACCTTTTAAGTTATTGGAAACATAGCATGTTGAAGAATAATATTAAAGAATAACAGAACATATAAATGTTATAAAGACCTATAAAAAAAATATAGGCTTATAGATTAATTATGGTTAAATTAGACAAACTTGTCATTTAATATCTATATCACATTTAACTATTTGTAATTATTATAAAAAATTAATAATTTATTATTATTTTAAAAATATCTGTATATGTCTTCAATTCTTGAAGTCATAAATATCTTAAGTATGTCATTAATGTTAAAGAGTGACACGAAAGATTTTTCTACATTACATAAATACTAAGTTCAAGTAATCGAATCTAGTTAATGGTGTGTTTATGAATATAATACAAAAAACTTTTGTAAGTAATTAAGTTACATGATCTAGTAATAAATTTCATTATTTAAACAAACAAGGTTTATCAATATCTCAAAATGTTCAATAAGTTTAAGTATTTGTTGAACCAATAGTTATAGTTTTATTTTTTTTAATTATACACATTCAATATTAATTAAAATATTGCTTATGCTGTATTAATCAAAATCTTAATGCTTCAAATTAAAATTTGACATTTTCATTAATGGTTTATAGCATTATTGGATTATTTTTATTCTTAAACATATACAATGTTTTAGGTTAGCTATATATGTGCACAATTGATCTTGTAGTGTATTTCATTTACATATTTATAATTAATATTTCTTGAATTTTATTTTGCATTTAATTATTTCGTGTACGTTTTAAAACTTCTAAATCTTATTCCAAGTAGTTACCAAAAATTAGTGTTGACTTGCATAAAAATGCTATTAAAATCGATTTTTGTGTCTATAAGAGAAGGTTAAGTCCATATTATTAAATTAATAATAATAATAAATTATATTAATTCTATCGTTAGGAAATGTTTCATCTTATTGTAGTATTGATAACGCGATCCTAATTTATCTTATAATTATATAAAACTTTGTTCGTACTATGGGGATTTCTAGGTTGGTTTGAAGAAGAGGCTAACTCTACTCGCATTTATGCTAATAATTGTGTCCACATATCAAAGTACTCTTTCTTCAATTGTGCTTGCATATCACAGTACTCCTTCTTCGTCTCGCTCATCTCCTTCCTCATTTCCTCATTCTTCTCCTTTATTATCTCTTGTGTGATTTCTTCTTTGATAGACATGAAGACATCCTTAGTGACATGGAATTTACTATGATGAGTTTATAGAGGACTAAAGAATTGACAGATGTCAACAAATTTTCCAACACCACGAACACGTCCATGATGCTTTGGACGACCCATATCCTTACACCTTTTTGGGGTGAAGGTACATTGTGTGCTCTGCTCCACCAACTCATCTTACAATCTAAAAATTTGAAGTTAAATTTACCAAATATTGCCTATCATATGTTAGCATTGAGGTACTTATACTGTGTCTAGTTGTGCCAATTGCTTTCTATACTCCTCTGATGGTCCTTGGCGGGCTTTCTTCCCTGTATCATGACAATGAGGACGAACCATCATACCCATATCGAAGGCCCCACTAGGATTAGAGGCAATTTCCTTTTTCATCATTTTATGTTCCAATTTCTCATAACCCTCACGAGACAATTTATGGGGGTGGAGATTTATTTTTTCGATATCTTGTGCAACTCTTATCTTAGCATATGACATTAAAGTGTAAATAATGAATTATTTTGTAGTGTTAATATAAATAGTTTAACGTAGATATAATATGATATTATTTGAAAGGCAGGATCTAATCACTTCTCTTTAAAAGCCTGTCATGTGTCCTCATTAAGAAATTGATACTTTTCACAATGGGTTTTTATCACTTTTGGAACCATATATATATATATATATATATATATATATATATATATATATATATACATATATATATATATATATATACATATATATATATATATATATATATATATATATATATATATATATATATATATATATATATATTGAGTTGTAAGCGTAATCTTAAAATTCTTCCATCGTTTCCTAGCATATGAAATTCATTTCGTCCTCAACATATTAGTGTTTGGGACGTCATATGTGACCTGTACAATAAGAATCAACGGCATATGTTAAATATCAATTATATATGTTCACAATAAATTATTATAAGTTAAGATTTCATACCAAGATATTCTGTCATATTTGGTTCTTCACACTCTCTGGTCTCAATAATCACAAACAATGGATGTTTTGCTTCTAATGACCAAGGTCACATAATTGACAAATTTCGTGATATTGTCTCCCAAAGGTTATAGGTTGGCATATCAAAACGGATTAGCAACCTATGCTCAACACGACGGATAACTGTCAACTCTTTCAACCTAGTCCTAGACCTACCCCTTTTTTAGGTAGGTGAATGAATCTCGTCCCCACCTTATGAAGGTGGGAAGCCACCAGATGGTGTGTCGCCAAACATATACATGTTCAAATGATTAAGTGTTAGTAAGAATTATTAGATAAAATAACAAATAAAAATTGAAATAAATCTAAAATTTGAATTTATACATTGTCAAGTTGGAATGTTCTCACATAACCCTTTGTGGTGATCATCACATATGACATGAATGTCATCTACTTCGTTATCGACATTTAAGGTTGACATATTTGATGAGAAAGATGGAGTTTCAGTGATATCAAGAATGACTTCATCATTGTCATAAGTATCATGCATTGGTCTACCTTGGAGTATCACTAACCATCTATTGTCTACGCGATCAATGACATAAAACACTTGTTTTTCATAAGATGCCATGATGAATGACTCTTCAATATAACCTTCCTTTTTTAGGTCAACCAATGTAAAACATAGATCATTGGGCTTGACACTAGTATTACTATCAACCCACTTACATATAAAAATAGATACTCTAAAAATTTTCTAATCTATCACCCAAATATCTTCAACCAAAGTAGCATACTGATGCCATAATAATCCTTTGAACTCGAGAAATGCATTGACTTAACCACCACCATTACTCAACTACTTTATGTGGTGTTTTTTTCATTTTCTTCTTTTGTATGAAATGTATAATTATTTATATCATACCTACTTCAACATATGACATCAGAGTTTTGCTCACTCAGTACTCAGTTTACTGCATCAAAAGTTGTATGGTCTCGAACCTATTGTTTAAACCACTTTAAAAAGGTTTTATTGTGCTACCCACTTCTGAGGCATTCTTGGATTATTTCTCTTAACAATATCTTTATTCGCACTTAAGTAGGGGATGACTTCTTTAGCGTTATTTAATAGATATGTATGTGTGTGTGCTTGTAGAACTTTAGCTTTACTTAGAGTTACAACTTTTGCACTTTGAGTACCCTTAGCGACACCTCATTCCATGGTAACGAGACTTAGGAACCCCTATAGCTTCAACATTTGATAAGTAGTTTGTACGAAACTCGATAGCTTCCTCAACAATACATCTTTCAACGATTGATGCTTTAGGATGATATTGGTTGTTTACATAGCCTTTTAATATCTTCATGTATAACTCATAGGGTACATCCATCGTAATAATATTGGACCACAAAATCTAACTTCTCTTACTAGATGAATAATTAGGTGTATTATAATATCAAAGAACAATAAAGGAAAGTACATCTCTAACAGACACAATATGATCACAACCTCATTTTCTAGTTGATCCAACTTCTCAATGTAGATAACTTTACTACATATTAAATTAGAAAAGAAGCATAATCTTGTTAGCGTGTATCTAAAATTCTTAGAAAATATTCCCCAAATAGTCACTAGTAGAAGTTGTTGCATCAATACATGACACACAACTTGAAGTAATCGCCGATGTACTCATTAAACATATCAATATCTTCCTCTCATAAAATCTTCAAATCTTCAATTAGTGAGGCTAAATAAATATCAATGCCATTTCCTAGTTGTCTTGCATTTCATGGATAGGTAAATCGTAAATCATCAATGATAACATCACATATTTGCATTTCATGCACATGTAAATCGTAAATCACTAACATCATAGGCCACGAGCTTTGTTTACTACTTGAGTTGTCATATGGATTCATTCCATCTATAGTAAGTCCAAACCTAATGTTCCTTGAATCATTAGAGAAATTAGGGAACATGAATTCAATATTCTTCCATTGAAAATCATCTACTAGATGCCTCAAATTCCCATCTTTTATACGTCAATTTGCATGCCACATGACTTTTGCAGCAAAACCCTTACTAACACATTATTTTTATTTGTATCTTGATACCCCACATTATGGACATTGATGTAATTTTGCAAACTCACTTTTGTACAAGAAACAATCATTTAGGCATGCATAAATTTTTAATACTCCATAGCCATGGGAAACAACATCTTTTTCACATCATAATTGCATGTTGGCAATGTGTTACCTTCAAGAAGCAAGTCACTTAATAACTCAAGGAATTTTGTGAAGCTTTTACCAGTCCACCCATTTCTTGCCTTTACACTCAATAATTTTTTAATACTGTTGATAATTGAGTATACTTAATGCAATATGGTTATGAAGGAACAAGCACTCTAAGTGATGCACGATCAATGTTCCATATGCAAAACCTTTAGTATGAGTTGGCGTCAGTTAAGGAACAAGCATTAACAAATAGGAGTTGGCGTCGGTTAAGGTTCTTCAAACTTCGCAATTTAAGTGTTCTTATTTTTTTCTTCAAAATAATTATGCAAGGAATTTTTTTTAGAAATAAAATGAAATCTTAACGATCATGTATGTATTTTGTAATAAATTTTCAACTGTGACTTATTTATCACTTATTTTCATTTAATAGTTATGTTTCTTAAAATTATTGGTTAATATTAATGATAATGGTAATATATATAAATTTTGAATATATTATTTTGATTTTGTTCAAATTTGTTGATTTAGGTTACTCATATGTTTAAAAAGGAAAAATTATGCTTATTGCGGTATACAATTGAGGAATTTTGAAAGATAGGAATGATACGTGTGTTTGAAGGTAAAACTTTTGAGATGTTGCAATATGTTAGTTGTCAACTTCATCCATGGTTTATGGATCAACCCTAACTCATCCTTGAAAAAGTCCATTTTAGGATCCCAATTGAGGGAACAAGAAAAAGTCGCGACCCCAAAGTCCTCTCTCAAGTGGGTTAAGGTAAAGTCTAAAGAGGGTTTTGCCCCATTACAAGACTTTAATTAACTCCTTAAAACAATACCATCACTTAGGATCACATATCAATTTGGGTTGTCTCACGTCGAAGGCCTAGATGAGTTGGCCTAGGCTGATAATCAAGATAGACCATTTTAGACAAAACATTGAGACAAACTTTATCGAATCGAAGATCAAGAAGGGTCAACTCGAACTGAAAGTCGAGATCAATCGACTTGCGCTAAAGGATGAGATGGGTCAGCCCGACCCAAAGATCGATATGAGCTGACTTGAGTTAAAGGTCAAGACATGTTGGCCTGGGCCAATGGTCGAGACAAGTTGGCCCAAACCAAAGGTTCATACTAGCCTCACCAAACACCCCAACCAAAATTCGAGCGAGTTGGTTTCGATCAAATTTGACCTAGTCGGTCCCGATCAAAATTTGACCTAATTTAGTCAAGTCGACCCAAACTGAATTTCGACCAAGTTGGTTCTAGTCAAATTTTAGCAAAATTTAACCAATTCAGTCTTAGATGAATTCGACCAAGTTGACCCTGACAAAAACTTAACCAAATTCTAACGAGTTAGCTCTAACCGAAGTTTAGTGAGGTTCAGTTAAGTTGGCCTCGATTGAAATTTGGCTGAATTCGACTAAGTCAGTCTTGACAAAAATTCAACAGAGTTGACTTCAACTCGAATTTGGCCCTACCCTTAGCTGAAGGTCATATCGAGTTTGCCTGAGCCTAATTGGTTTATGCTTGAAACAAGTTGGCTCAAGTTGAAGGTCAAGACAATTAGTCCAGGCGAAAGGTTGAGACTAGTGTACCTATGCCAAAGGTCAAGACAAGTTGATTTAGGTCGAAAGTTAAGATGGAATGACTCAAGATGAAGATTGACCTTGGCTAATTTGGTTGAAGGTCGAGACAGGGCAACCTATACTGAAAGTTTAATAATATATTTTTAAAAATTAATATATTTTTTTCATGTTTAAAATGAAAGTCCATGAATTGATCATGAATTTTATGGACTTTTTGGTTTTATAAAAAAAATTAATTGAAGATTTTTTTTTATTTGTAGACTTTTTTTTTTTGTTTCAATCCACATAAACAAGAACGAAGTTCTATAGGTTAGGCCGAATTGATAGTTCTAGTTATATGAATACATTATTATTGTAGTGGACATAAAAATTAGATGCCAAATTTTACTAGCCTCTCATGATATTGGGTTTACTAGATTGGATGTAGTTCCAAAACATAGACATGATTGTTGGATAAGTAGACAACGTTAATTGAAAAAAAAAAACTGACATATGGATTAATTATTTAGAATAAATATTTAGAGCTTTCATTTATAAATTTTAATAAATTGACGAATTCTTTTTTAGTAAATTATTTTTGTGTTAAAATCACTTGTAAAGTTTTTAAAGAAGTGGTGCGATTAGCTGCACAATGCTATTTTAGACTAAGAAACACCATAAAGTCACTTAGTACCACATCTTAATGAATTCATTTTTCCACGTATACTTTTCTTGATATTTAGTATATAGTAGACCTTTCAGCATACTTGAATTTATTTGAGCCACTTTTCTTTAGTTTGGTTAGGCCTCAGTTCAATTACTTTCTCAAAATGTATATTTCGACAATATCTGAGTTATATTAAAGTCTATAACCATATTCGAGCCTAAACCAGAATAAAAAGAAGCAAATGTGTCTTTGACCAATTTGCATAGTTTAACTCAGCTTGTCCAAAAGTATCCAATTGCATTCATTCTTATAACATTTGAAAGCTAACATCTAGCTTTTGAAGTTCGAATTCAAGAAGTTACAAATCTTTCTAAGAAATCAATAGATTATCAGTTATAATATCTTCTTTTTTTCTTTAAAATTAGGATATCTTTTTAAATTCCAGATTATGTATAATCTCATTTTCATCTTTCCTTTAAATTTTAATTTAAGCAAGAAATATGAAAAAAATGAAATATAATATAGTTTTTGGAGAACACATTTTTTTAGTGTTTGTCACTGTTCCTTCAATTATGAATTTCGTGTTCTAAGAATAATTTTCGAATTCAAAAAGATTAAGAAATGCAACACTCTTGAGAATTAGGTTGTACCACCTGTTCTTGATTTGAATTTTGTATTGTTTTCTCTTATATATTTGGTGTTGTTCAATGAAGATATTAATTCAAATTTGGAATAACATCTAAATTGCAATGTAATAAATTTTCTACCAATAATAAAGTATATATATATATATATATATATATATATATATATATATATATATATATATATATATATATATATATATATAAACTCTCTTCTTTTGTCATCTTAGGATGATAACTTTTTATTGTCTTTTTTCCCATTTTTGGTTACTTTCCAAATTTACCATGACGATTCTCCACTTGTTTAGAACTAATATAAGGTTATGTTTTTCATCCAACATATTCCTAATTAAATTCAAAGTCAGTCAACTCGTTTATATAAGCTTGTTCAATAAGAGATGGATTAAAATTGAGTAAGCTCAAGTAATTTTTATATTTTGTAACTTGACTCAATTTATCAGGAAGGTTAGTGAAATGACTCCATCAATTTATTTTATAGTAGTGCAGTTAATGTTTTACATATTATTATACTAAATATTATTATAAGATAATAGTTGAAAATAAAAGGTTTAATACATCATTTGGTCCCTACTTTTAGGGGTTTGGTTCAAAGTAATCTTACCTTTTAAAAAAAGTTCACTAAGATCCCATATTTCGTTAAAAAATATTTAATCCGGTATTTTTCGCTCACGCCGTTAAAAACATAACAGTGCAAATGCCACCGTGGCATCTCATAAGCACGTTGGACTTAAATTATTTTTTAATTTAAAAAAATCCCTGCTACGTCACCATCACCATCTCTAGACAAACCCTAATTTCTCTCCCAGAAACCCTAGCCGCCGCACCATCATGCGCCGTCACCGCCATCCTCACCGGCAGCCGTCCTCTCTAACACATCACACGCCACCACCAAAGTTATGCGACAAGAACGCGAGAAACCCTAGGTCTCCACGGCTTGCTTGCAGGTCTGATTGTGGTTGCAGGTGGAGGCAAGCAGCGGCGCGATTAGTGGTGGAGAAGAGTGGCGATTCACGATCTGCAGTAGCTGGCGATTTGGCTGGTGGTTAGTGGTGGACGATTCTGTGGTGGAGATTGGACGACAGTGCTGCTAGCGCGACAACGATCTAGCTGATGTGAGGGTGAAAATGGTGAAGATTGGTGGTCACGGCATAGGAAGGGATCGTGTTGGGTGGTGGCGCGAGAACGAAGGTGAGATGCGAAGGTGATGGAGGTGCAACAGAAGGGAGAAGACGCTTTGGTGGTGGCGCATGATGTGTTAGAGAGGACAACTGTCGGTGAGGATGGCGGTGACGGCGCTGGATCGTGCGGCGGCTAGGGTTTCTCGGAGAGAAATTAGGGTTTGTCTGGAGATGGTGATGATGACGTGGCATTTGCACCGTTATGTTTTTAACGGCGTGAGCGGAAAGGACCGGATTGAACAGTTTTTAACGAAATATGAGGTCTAATTTAAAAGGTAGGATTACTTTGAACCAAATCCCTAAAAGTAGGGACCAAATGATGTATTAAAGCAAAATAAAAAATCAATTTATTACATAACTTAATAAAAAATAAAATAAACATCAAAATTATTCCATCATTGTTTTAAAATATCAAATTATCAATATACATATTTAGAATTAGTAAATAATTATCGTAAATTTTTTTATAAAGAATGGTAAAAAAACTAATAATGGATGGTTATTGGTATGTTACGGGACAATTCACACTTAACTCGACTCGTCCCACTTAACTTGTACATCAAGTGAATCAGGTTATGTTTAATCGGTAAATAAAATAACTAAATTGTTTCTTGCTGATTTGACTCAAACTCTTGGTAAATAAGATTAGCTAATAGGTTTTAACCTATTTTGAGATTCATTTCATGATATTCAAAAGTATTTCTAATAAAATTTATGAAATTCAGTTACATTTTTTAAATATTTTATTGTGTTACATCCAAGAAAATGAAGAAAATAATGGTATGATAGAAGATTTTATCCAATCATCGTCCGTCAAGCCATACAAAATCTTAATTTAGAAAAATGGATTGAAGCAATGAATTAGGAGTATAAGTCCATGCAATAAGGTTTGGGAACTTGTCCCATTATCATAAGGAGTGAAACATATTGGTTGTAAGTGGATATTAAGACCAAGAGGGATTACAAAGCTAATATGGAGAGGTATAAAACTCATCTTGTGGCGAAGGGCTATACTCAAAAGGAATGATTAATTTTAAAAAGATTTTCTCACTAGTTTTATCGAAAGACTCTTTTAGGACAATCATAGCTCTTGTTGCACATTATGATTTAGAGTTTCATCAGATGGACGTCAAGACGATGTTTTTCAATGACATTGATGAGATGATTTATATGATGCAACCAGAAAACTATGTCATGAGAACCAAAGAATATGGTTTACAAATTGACAAAAAAACCATTTATGGAATAAAACAGACATCTCGTCATTGGTACCATAAATTTCATCAAGTGATTCTCTCATTTGGTTTCAAGAAGAATGTTGTTATTGATGTGTATCAAAATTTAGCGGAAGAAGGTATATTTTCCAGTCTTGTATGTTGATGACATACTTCTTGCCAACAACAATATAGACATATAGAACGAAACCAAGAGATTTCTATCTTGGTGGTTCCTCCTTTGTGTTAGGAGTTTAGATACACTTAGATTGATTTCAAGGTATTTTATGATTATCACAGAGGAGTTATGTCGAAAAGGTGCTTAAAAGGTTTGGCATGCAGGATTGTAAATCAGGGGATATACCAGTTACTAAGGCAACCAAGCTTAGCCTCAATCAATGCCCAAATTCAAATTTGGAAATTTAGGAAATGCAGAAGATTCCTTATGCATTGACTATAGAGAGTTTGATGTATGTCTAAGTATGTACATGCCCAAATATAACATACATAGTTGGGGTATTATGAAAATTTTTAAGCAATCCAGGAATGAAGCATTAGAAAGCAATGAAAAGTGTTGTGAGGTATTTATGAAGACCAAAAGATTGTATGCTCACACACAAGAGGTCAAACCAATTAGAGATCACTAGGTATTTTGACTCAGATTTTGTAGGATGATAAGACAGCTTAAGATCCACTTCATGTTACATTTTCATGTTAGCTAGTGGTGCAATTTCTTGGTGCAACAGTGATAAGAAAGCAACAGAGCGAATACGAGAGATCTGACTGAAGCCAGGCAGAGGAAGTCGTGCTTGTGGAACTTTGGTAATGATGAATTGGTGCTTAGGGTTTTTATTTGGAGGGAAGTTCAGTAAGTGTAAAATCTTGGTGGGAACTAAAAAAATTAGGAAAAGAAAAATATAAAAAGGAAAATGAATTATAATTTAATGTAGGATATAAACCTTTTCAAAAAAGAATTAAAACTTTTACTATTATTTTCTTTTAAACATCTCACCAAAATCATCTTAAATCAGGTTAGTTTGTGAATTGTTTTTTTATAATTTGTGCAAAATAACCTCACTAAATATATTATTTTACTTAGTATAAAGGACATATTGATTTTTAAGAAAAACAATCGATAAATATTAAATAAAGTGTTATGATTCCACGTATAATTATTTTTATTTTATATTCATTCCTATTAGAAGAGAAAAGAAATATAAGGTATTTTACTATTGGAAAATCAAATAGGTCCATTCAAGTATATTTTTCCAAGTATTAGATATTGCTTAAATAATGGTAAAGTTTATTGCTCCTAGATACATAATCTAAACATATTAACATATTGTTCTCATCAAATCATTAGTTTATATAAAAAACTTTTACATATTTTGTTGCTAATTCAAAGGAGCAATTATTTATGAGGCCCTATACGCAGTCAACAGTTTCATAAATAAATTCGGTGTCTTCATAAAGCTTGGTAAGATACGTTTCACTTTATATTAATAAAACCTATAATCAATTCAATAGTACGTATGGATACGAGAATTACATTAAATTATTTATATCTAAAGACGCGTATATACTATGCAGTTTTAGAATATAAATTCAAAAACACGCAAACGTAGTAATTAATTTAATTATTTATATATTTTCTTCTTTTAGATTTTTAATGAACTATCTGATATTAATATGAGAAGCCAATTAATGCACCCAGCAAGAATAATCTAAATCCATAAAGTTTAACATGAATCGTAGTTTCTTGTGCACTATGAAAACTCTCTTGAGAATCAATGTTAGGTGTTATTCTTCTTGGATATTTATCCTTATTCTATTTATGTAGTCCGTTTCAGTTTTTCTTAAATTTTATATTTTTATTTTATTCATAACTTTAAAAAACATGTTTTTCTCTTTTTAATTATTCATGCAAAATTAATAAAAATAGGTTTATTTATTTTCTATTAAAAAAAACTAACGTAGTAACTGTCATCTTACGCTTCACATGCATGTCTACGAGTAGCCACACTGGAGGATCTGCATTGAGTTGAGGGGACACTTTGAACCCATCAATTTCCAAAATTCATAATTGATTATATTAAATGTTTACCTTTTATATTTTTAAATTTATTTATTGATCTCATTATCAATTGACACATAACCAAATGATATAAAAATATGCAGATTCATATATTTTGTGATAGTAATATTTATTATTATCACCCGTGAACAACATGCAATTTTTTTTATAATAGCAAAAAGTAATATATAATTATAAAAATCAATATAAATAAAATTTATAATAAAAGATAATTTTAATATTTTATTTATTTTCTAAGTAATTCTTTTATTACAAATAATTATTTTAATTTTAAAAAAATAATCAAATTTAAAAAAAATTGTAAAATGAAAAAGAAATGGTTAGTTAAAAAATAAAATGGGTAAATTAATTATTTTAACCTAAAAACAGTTTTAACCCTTTTATAATGGTATTGATTATTATGAAATAAATTACTTTTACTGATTTAGGATCCCTTTTAGAAAGGTGAGATTTCATTAAAGTGTAATTCACCTCTTATAACAAGCGTAGCAGTGATTAGTTTACAAATATGATAAATTTATAGTATTAATTATTCTTTGAAGAGGTAACAATTTGTTGGTTGAAATAATAATCCTCATAGTACTCCAGCAATATTAATGTAATTAGTAAAGAGTTTCATTTTATTATTTTTTATAGTTTTATTTGTTTCAATCGATTTAGTGTTGACGAAGATGGAAAGTGAGTGTCTACGATGTTTGTTTCGATAGATTGACGTTGTCACGCTAAGATGCGAGCGTGGAACAGGGGCTTCGACGAAAGAACTTCCTCACTCATGTGAAGAGAAAACTGGAGAAAGACATATTAGTATTGTACATTTACCAATTGTTCATGTACTTTTAACTTGTGCATTCACTAGCGCAGAAAGGGCTTTAGACGTCTGTTCTTTTGACTTTTTGACGTCTGACCTGTACTCGACGTCTTTGTGGGTGACGTTACTCAGACGTCCGTCGTGTCAGGCCCGACGTCTATATAGACGTCCGTTGTGTCAGGCCCGACGTCTATAGAGACGTTCGAGGCACACCCCCGACGTCTGACTAGACGTCCGAGACACCTCCCCCTCCGACGTCTATAGAGACGTCCAATGAAGCCACCTCGGACGTCTATATGCCTGAATAGGTTGTTTAAGGATTAGGGATTTGGACGTCGGTTTGTGCACTGCCAGACGTCTATAGACGTCCGTCAGTGCACTAACCGACGTCTACTGGGCGTTTTTTTTTTTAAAAAATCAATTTATTTTTGCATTAAAATCACACCTGAAAAGCAGAAAATTGTCCCAGAACCATATAGTATAGTATATCTGCGTTTCATATAAAGAAAGTTCTACTTAATGTACAAAATAATCCAATAACAAAACTATCAATATATAAACTTAAACTAAAATTAAGCAATGTTCAACAACAAATAAAATTGTTCCTAACTCCATCTTTGCAGAAGATAAGTTGTCCACTCCTGCCTTATCTGGCTAATTGTGTCCTTTAGTATAGGAGATGTACTCTTGAAGCGCTGCAAAATTGAAGAAAGATTCATTATGGTTTCATATATGTTTAAAGATGAATTTAATTTGTAATGTATTCAAGGTATGCATCATTACCTCATTCCAGTCATCTGTAATGACAGCTCGAATGATGGTCTTAATCCAACACATGACATAGAAGCCACATTCCCATGAATCCTGCTGCTGGTTACACTAAAATGACAAACTAAATAGTCAAGAATTTAGATCATTCAATAACATAGAAAATGAATTAGAACTATAAATGACTTACAACCTTTGGATATAAAATTTGAACTAGTTGACCTCGAGATTTACCAATAACTCTGTACAGATTGAAAACACAAAGTAAAATTATCATAACTATATTTATCATAAAAGTTTAAGGTGAACATCAAATTCAAAGTCATTTTTGAAGAAACACTTACCCTTGAAGCATGGTTCTCAAGTCATTTTTCATCTTCCTGTGCAACGAACAAAACCATATAATTTTACATTGTTTGGGAATGATCTAAATTCTTGACTAAAAAGTAATTTTACATTGTTTGGGAATTACTTCTAATCTTAGTTTCGAAACATATCTTTTGGCTTCATAATAATTCTTTGGAAAAGAATTGTTTGGTGGTGTCAGATCTAACACCAATTTTGAAATGAAGTCCAATGCTTAATAGGGAACGTTCCAATTAGATTTACAATCCATGAGTCTAATGCACATTGACAATTTTGACTCAGATGACCCTTCAAATACAGGTTGGTTTGCCTCTTCCAATAAATTATAAAACCTCTAAGTGGTTTCATTTGGAGACTCTTCATCAGGATTATCGTCTGCTTCTTGTTCAGCATGTCGACGAAGAGCATTGTCGACCATCTCTTGCATATAGGTAAATTGATCTATCTCAAATGTATGTAAAAAAGTATTTGAACCTGAAACTTGCCGATTTTCACGAGCGGTCGAGGTAGAAGGTATTTCTTCACCATGAAATTTCTAAATCTTGTAATTTGGCAGAAATCTTTTTGGTATAGGTGAACTTTGACGACGTCGTCTTTCAAAATTCGTGTACATTCACACTTCATCATTGGACATTGAATCTCCATCAAGACAATATTTATACTATCGAGCCGTTTGCACAAACTCTTCAACTCCTTTGACAAAAGTTTTCTTTAAACCTCTCCTACCGCTATAACAACAGTCATACATCCACCCATGATGGTTGGGATCATCGGCCATGTTCTTCAACAAGCGAAAATATAAAAAATGTTCAGTCACACAAAGGTGAGTTAACATTCATCTACAAAATCAGTTCTACAACTGAAATTGAGTTGTACAATAATGAAATTGACTCTACAATGTGTACTTTTCAATGAAATTCATTGCTCAATTGGTCTACCTTTTCTTCATACAGGTTTTGATTTCATCTTTCCTTTAGTTTAATCCTTTTGTGTTATGATATTTTACAAGTTGATTATTCAATATTCAACAATGTAGAACTAAACTATTCTTTATTAATAATATAGTTGAAAATTCGTTACCCATTGCACAGAGGAAAATCTCTCTAGCCTATCCAAAACTTCCTACATTTTATATTCATATAACATGCATTTGTTTTAGCTTTAACCAAGTGGAAAACACCTATAAGGGTAAGATATATAAAACTCATGCTTTAGTCATTTATGTTTTACGTCAAACATAAATGAGGATGATGTTACATAATTAGAGCAACCACATTACACTGAATTTATGGCAGTTAACGAAATTAACAATTCAACAATGATACAAGTTTGGGTAAATAGCAAAACTAAGAGAAAATTAATGCCAACAATTTACTAACACAAACAAACATGACTCCAATTTTAACACCCTAATCATATTTAACACCTTATTTTCAACATCCAAATCAGAATTAATACCCTGCAACCATGATATTCAAACATTCAATTAGGTAGGAGAATAATACTATGACTTGGGGTGAAATGTACATCAGACATTCAAGAGGCAATATCTTAGAGCTAAATTATATGTTTCAGTAGTTCATTAACATCATATTAAACATGTTTACATGATAGAATCATGAATGCATGCACATATGCACATTTAGAAGTTATGCATTGTTAGCTTACTTACTTTGCTTGAAAATCCTGGTTTGGCGAGAGAATTTCTGTATTTATGTGTGCTGAACAGTTCTAAGGATTTATTCTGCATATTTGATCATATTGAAACTTGCTCAAAACATTCACAACTCATAAAATTCATGTGCATTATTTCAGCCATTCATAGAAGTTAGCTTGCATTTATTTAGGTTCAATTAGCTATTTTCTAATTTCTTCACTATTTTATTTTATTTCTTTGTTTCTGCATTTAATTTGCATTATATTATTGACAACGGTTGAAAAACCGATATTTTTACACTTAATTTTGATATCAAAAGCAACCTTTAAGACTTAGAAACTAGCTTGAAATCATGTTTTTGCTTATGTTTTCATAAATAAGAGAGTTGGACAGGTTTTATGCTTAATTTCCTTGTTTTTGCAGATTTTGAGATGAATTTGATGAAATAAGTGAAGTGGGACAAAGATGGAATCAGAAAAGGACACAAAAAGTGCAAAAGAAGAGAAGCCGCAAGTATCGCTCAGCGCCAATTACCGTTGAGTGGCACTTTCAAGGACCCGTTGGCACCGTTGAGGGGTAAAAATGCAGTTGAGGGGTAGAATAGAAGACGCGCTATTGTCGCTGAGCGCCACTTTTCTAGGCTTGGGCCTACTTTTCTATAATTTTAAGAATACTATATAAGGTTTTAGTTAACATAGGTCAGTCATCTTTGGTTGGAACGAAGCAGAAACACACTTTTCACCTCTTGGGGGTAGAATTGGAGATGGTGACGGCTCTCCTCTTCTCTTTCTCGGGTTTTTCTATCTCTTTCATTCTTTCATTCCATTGTTCATCTAGTTCTTCCATGACGATGGAGAACTAAACTTTTATTGTTGTTGGGGAGTCAATGTAATCCTTTTGAAACTCTCATGTATTGAATTTGTTCTTCAAGATCTTTTATAAGATACATGCTTTCTTTCATTAATTGTTAGGGTTTTTCCTCTTTACTCAAAGCATGCATTGTTTAACTCATTCGATGTCATGATTATTGGTTTTGTCGATATGGACACATACGAGGAAATCTAGATCTTGGAAATCTCTCCCAACAGTAGTATAAACCTAGACATAAGAGTATGATGGTTGGTTGCCTTTAAGCTTCTGTTCACTATAATGCATGATTAATTGCTAGGGAGACAAGAGATTGTAAACTAGTGATTATGATTAGGCTTTCTTCACCGAGACATCATGTTTAAGGTAATTTAGAGAGTGACATTAACATTAATGAAAAGAAAGACGAATTCATGAATACGTGAGAGTGGATAAGGATGAAATTGATAAACCCCAACAACATATTCATTCATATAATTCAAATCACGTGTTTTGTTTCTTCTTGCCCATTGATCCATACATGCATACATATTTACTTTTCAGTATTTTGCATTTAAACCTACAAAATTTTGGTTCCAAGTCTTAGATAATCAACGAATCACATAACTGTCTAGGCCGTGAGTCCTTTGGGAGAACGATACTTGGTCTTACCAGGTTTATTACTTGATACGATTCGGTTACACTTGTCGAGGTCTTAACAAGTTTTTTACGCCGTTGCCGGGGATTAAATTTTTTTTTTATCAATTATACTTATTCATATGCTAAAAATACCAATTCATGTATAACATTCATTTAATTCACGAAATCTGTACCAATTTTCACATGCTGTAAAATTTTATTTCGACTAGTTGTTGGTACACTTGGTTTAATAGGTGGTTTTATGATTCTAGCATATTTGATCATGTTTAGGCATTGCATTTCTATACTCATGCATAAAGAAACATGTCCAGACCCTTAACATTGCATCAGAACCACAATTATGGATAATCATAGTTGGAGTTAAAATCCCTTTTAAGTCTTTGTTGTCATAGTTTAGTCTAACATATGATTTTGTGATCCTTGTGTTTTTATCATTTTTATCATTCATTTAGCATAGATTATCATATACAAACATGTTTAGGTCATTTGCATTGCATAATTCTTAAGTCAGTTCATTTAAGTATTTAATTGAACAACTTAAATCAAAATAGTTCAAATTAGAACAATTTTGCTTCTGCTTTGCCTTAAAACTATCTTCAGATATAACCTCACATAGGACTAGAGAATAGAGAGAGGGGTTAGGTGGGTAAATAAGAAAAGGTGTGGCACCTATGTAGGAAAAGTGGTGTGCATTTATTTAAGCATAGAAAGTGACACATACAGTAATCTAATCATGTATTATGATTATATTTAATTAATTTATTTTATATTATATTACATTTAACCAAAGTGTAAGATGAACTTTGCATTTCTAGCAACCATTCACAACTTGAAAGAGCAAGAACACCAACTTCTTCCTCATCATATCAGATTGGTGATTTCAATGGTCCAAAAGGTTTATTACCAATGAACTTAGATTTATTTTTTGTATTGCATATATGGGTTGACTCCTATTCTATTTGAGCACCCAATTCACAGAGATTATGGGGATGGTCTTCGGTATGTGAGTATTATAGCAAGAGAGATATATGGTGTATCTGTTGCAGCTGATGAGACTTGTAGAAATATAGTCTAAGCTAACACAATGTTATTTGAAGAATTATTAATAATAATAAAATGGGGAATCCTTTCTTAAATACGAAGATTATTAATAAGGAAGGTGGATTGCTTTTGAAAGACAACTTTGACGGAGGAGCTACATGGGCATATAAAGTTGGCTCACAATCAATGATTTGTCCTATTGTAGTTTAGGATCTGAACCCTCCTCCTTATATGCTAGTGGAGGTAGTGGATTTTTTTTTAAGTTCTTTTGATCCAAGAGTGATATATATTTCATTATCACCTCTATAATATGTTTGCTCGGTTATTTTTGCACATGCTTTGTGAGAAAAGAGGTTTCTTTTTGGAAATAACAGACTTAATCAGAGGATTAGGTTTAACCATATTGAAAGGGGTAATGGAAGCTCACAATGACTAAGAGCAAGCACATAATGTGTTTGCAATGACTGATATCAAATCCAATCTAAGTTTTCAGGTGGACTTAACTTTCCCTAACTATTTTACATCTTATTTCTAAACTCATTTTGAAAAAGAGTGTTTAGGTACTAGGTAATGGAAAGCATGTCTAGATAATATGTAATCCTATGTTGTAACACAATGTTTTCTTTTTTTGTGTTGGCATTGTCTACTGTCACAGACATCTCAAAGCTATCAATGTTCTATTACACCATGAGATGAATCCCAAGATATCAGATTTTGGATTGGTCAAGACCTTTGAAATAGGCCAGAACCAAGCAAAGACAAAACCAGTTGTGGACACCTATAGAGTTATAGTCATCCTTACATTTAATACCATGAAGTTGATGTTGGAAACGTTATAGAAAGATATAGCTATCTAGCTTTAGCTAGGGAAAGGACCCTAACAAAAGCTTTGTTAGTTGGTTCATGTTCAGGTCCTAAAATTTGCATTCCTTCCTAAAGGCCTTGACAAAAACTGAATTGAGCTTTTCAGTTATAAGTAGAGAAGTGCATCCCTCTACAATCAAGTTGTATTACCTCCAATGCCCTATCTTGCTATACGACACACTGATTACAAACTATAGTTCCAATTATTTGGTAAATTGGAGTCAACCTAAAGGGTTTCACATCATTCTCATATCCTACACGTTCAACCATTATTCAATCTCAATTTCCTTCCTACCAGAGCAAAGTTCAGCTAGGAATATCCACATATATGTCATGACCATTCAAACAACCTCATCCACAAATCAACGACAAAGTTTATACTAAACAACACAAACGAATCAAACAAACAAAACCAACCCACGACAAAACCCAAAGTTTCTAGAAACAAGGGAATTAGTTGAAAATTTTCATTGTAAACACAGAACTTACCTCCTACAGGGCCTCTCGATAACCTCCCTCGACGATGGCAAGAATAGTAGACCACAACAGTAGAGAAAACCATACCAAGGACCCTCGACCTTAGTCCCTTAATGAAGACCCTACACCTGGTCTGTGAATGACCCTAGAATAGCCTGCAAAACGCAATTCACAAATAAAGTCAGGACAGACAGACCCAATTTGGGATATGGGAAAACGACAGACTTACAAATGCCAACGAACAATGGCAAAACAACCGACAACACAATAGAGGAACTCACGAAGCTCACACCCACTAACTGAAGAACCCACTAACGGAATGAGGCATTAATGAAGGCTCTACAAAGGACGAAGGTTGTGAAGGCTCTTTCACTTACAATAGGTGAAAGTCACAACCAAAAAAAGTTAACACCAAACACATTCCCAATTTGCAAAATAGGAGAACAAACTCTTACCAATGGTCGCGAACGATAACAGAATGGAGGACCAACCACAACAGCCGATAAAAGGCACTCAGAAAGGTCACACGCACTGAACGATGGAGGCAATAACGAATGAGACACTAATGGAGCCTCTGTGAATGAAGAAGGGTGTTGAATAGGGTTGCGGAGAAGAAGACTCTGAAAAGGGTTCTTTCATTCAAAGAGGGAAACTCACCTCGCAAAATATTTAATCCAATTTCCTAACCCCTTTACCGGCAACCCACATCCTTCGATAATGAATGTTTACCATAGCATTGCCTTTACCGACGATTATATCCGCCGGTAATGTAATAGCCAATGGTCCGTCGAAAACTTCGTCAGTAAAACAACACACTAGTGCAGAATTGGCTTTTAACGTCCCCCCATAGACGTCCGTCCACAAAAGCCCCAACGTAAATAATTGATCGGTGGCATATTCGTAAATAAGTGAAACTCTAGACGTTTGTTGTGCGGGGGGACGGACGTCTATAATATTAAAGACGTCCGTGGGAGGGACACGGACGTCTAAGAGGCTGAACAAATGAACGCCTCAACTCCCCTGTCAGCCCACTAAACGTCCGTTTAGGAGGGGTCCGGACGTTTATAATATTATAGACGTCCGTCCTGGGTAGATGGATGTCTAAGAGGCTGAACAAATGAACGCTTTAACTCCCTTGTCAGCCCACTAAATGTCCGTTGTGTGGGGACGGACGTCTATAACCCTTATCGGACGTTTAGGGTGCTGACAGGTAGTTGAAGAATTAATTGTCTGTCAGCCCCTTAAACGTCCGTCCCCCCCCCCCCCACAACGGACGTCGAAAGTTTCATTTATTTAGATGATAGCACCCTTTTCCTCTCTTCCTTACCGGGAGCGCAATCTTATGGCCTTCACCTCCCGCCCGGCCCGGAAATAGAACCCAGCCCCCCCTTCTGATCCATTTATTTCTGCAAGCAGGGGGGATCTTCGATGCTATCATTTCGAAATGTCCGCTTCAACCCCAGTTTCACCTCCCAAAAAGCAAAGTTGGCTTGACGAGCGCAGATGCGAGGAAGCGGGAGCAAGATAAGCGCTTTTGTTACTGAGAAGCTAGATTTACCAGGAGCAAGATAAGCGCGACGGTTCAAGACTTAGTCGAGCGTTAGCGAAGCTAGATTTACCGAGAGGCTTCGAGTTAGCGAAGCGCTGTAGTAGCGCCGGCCGAAGCCCTATGTGCTAAAATGCTGAGCAGTCAATCGAGTGCACAAACGGACGTCTTGCAGTGCACAAACGAACGTCCAACCCCAGCCCTACCACAAAACAATTCAGGAGGTGGTCGTCGCGGACGTCTGACGGGCACGTGGGACGTCTACGTGGACGTCCGAGGTGTACACCGGACGTCTAGATAGGCGTCGGGCCTGACACATCGAACGTCTATATACACGTCCGATGTGGACCCCCGACGTCTGAGTAACGTCACCCATAAAGACGTCGGGGGGAAGGTCGGACATCAAAAGGCCAAAAGAACAGACGTCTAAAGCCCTTTCTGCACTAATAACATTACCGAAAAACTATAGTTCGTCAGTAAATATCCATTGATAATTTCATCATTTCTAGCGGTGACTTTGTTTCAAAAGAGAGTTTGATGTATCCTATGTATTTGGTTTAATGTTTTAGATTTTTACTTGAACACAACCCATTAAAAGAATATTTTATCAAAAATATATTTGATTGGAGACTTGGATTGAGTTTTTATATTTTTTATGATAAACTTTTGACTCACTTGGAATGGGTTAGACCAATTGGATCTTTTTTTTAATATTACACAATTTTAATTTTCAATAATCAAACCTGATTAAAAAAATAATTCAATCTTTACAAAAATTAATTTAAGATTTCAAATAAGTCAATAAGTCAAATCATCAAATTTATCGAATTAATTCAAAATATAAAAAAAAAACATAACAAAAGGATAAGATCTTAGACCATATTTATTATAAACTCATCACTTAACTTATATAAAAATAATTTATTTTAGTTTTAATTAGATTTAACCAAATGAAACTCAACTCGATCTAGTTAATAGATTAATTAGATCATTAAATAACTCAAACCAATGAACAATCCTTCGTACACATGACAGTAAAAATAACATATTCAAGAATGGTGTGGCAGAACTTGTAAATTTGCAAGTAACACTTAAAGATTGCATTGAATGTCATGAACGAAGTGGGAGAAAAATCTATGTGGATAGTAAAATCCACGTTAAAGAAATAACTTACATAACTTTTTTTTAATATGGTATGTCTTGCTCTAATAAAGTGGTTAAATTCACTTTTTGTTTACAGTAGCAAATTTTGTGTATTTACTTATATTCTTTGTTCATTCAAATGCTTTTTCTTTTAACTTGATGTATTGATATAACGATTAGATATTTTGTATTTGCGCGTTGTAAAATTTTATTGAGTATAAAGGTTCATTAAATAAGCATCAATTACACTATCATAAATTAGAATAGCATCTAATTTAATAAAATGTGAGAAAGATATACTAATGGAAAAACTAAAAAAAACAACATTTCAGCTTAGTGCACCAGAAAAAGAAAAGATAGAAAATGTAACTATCGTTTGTTTTCCGCGCTCTAAAAAGTTCGGGAGAGCATTATAGGAGCTAGTTTGCTTCCATGATAATGACACGGCATAAAGCGTGAAAAAGTGAGACCATTTTGAACAACGTTAGGGAATCCCATGAAACCAAAATATTGAAAAAGAATACAATATCATGTCCAAAGACTCAACCAAGTTCATGCATCTCATAACTTAATACGTTAGAAAATAAATTTTTTAAGTCTAATTTACTTCAAATAAAATTTATATTTATTTATATTAATGAATTGATTTTATTTTTAGTGGGTATGGTGTTTTCATTTTCTTTAAATAAAACCTAATAATTTGCTTATGTAAAGTTAATATTTGAGTTTTCATTCGCTTAAAAAAGAAAAAGAACCAAAGTTTGGAAAACATTGCCTAGTTACGTTATTACATTAGGCAGAACCAAGTCCCAAAGAAAAGTAACTTGTTCACAAATCACATTGACGTTAGACCAATGAACTGTAGAA
Organism: Vigna umbellata; assembly: GCF_029865625.1. Classification (NCBI taxonomy): domain Eukaryota; kingdom Viridiplantae; phylum Streptophyta; class Magnoliopsida; order Fabales; family Fabaceae; genus Vigna; species Vigna umbellata. The sequence continues at coordinate 79,185,221 of NC_142165.1, read as the reverse complement.
AAAGCAGTCACAATTGTTGTTTCGTAGAAGAAAAGCTTACTGTTTCAGTCTTCACCATATCTTAGTAGTTATTTTCACGTCTCAATCAATTTTCTTTGACCTCATTATAATTCTTTCATGGTAATCAGTCATGTGTGAACACTGCGTTCATTGTTCATGCAGTGTCGGTATTAGACTTTTTTAAAATGTGTTCAAATTAAAAAATTGCTATTCAAGAAAAGACTTATGTATATATTCTTTTATTATTGAAATTTTTTATATGAACGTCAATAAATATATGTTTAATGTGTCTGTAATTGCTTCTTTTTAGTAGTTCTCATAATTACTTTATATATATATATATAGGCTGTACATAATTTTAGTTTGAGTAGTGTCAAGAGTAAATCGAGCTTTAAATTTTATTATGTCTATTAATTGTAAACTTAATTAACACGTAATAATAAGATTAATTAATTTGGATGAGAAATCTCTGACTTGTTATTGATGATCAAAAAAAGTGTGAAATAGAGTTGAAATGTTAGCGTAAGTCTTACCCTAATTCAACATCGTCAATTTATTTAATACAAAAAAATAATTTAGTGTTTGTTAAGCTTTAATCTTCCCATTTACAATTTGATCACTATAGGTTTTTCAATGAATCACTATGAAGAAAATAGATTTTGGCGATGGAAGAAATCTAACACAAAAGTGATTAATTTTATCATAAAAATATTAGTGACAGAGTTTGCGTTAATATGAATTTTTATCACAAAACTTTTCTTATTAATTCAACATATTTAACAATGATTGCCTATTGTGCTTTAAATTTATTTACTTATTGTATATTTTAGAAATATTTTACAACTGACAGTAAAAACATGTTCAATCGAGCATTGTATGATTAGAAAGTCATTGATTTGCAAAATAATAAAAATGTCGCTTGAACTGAAAAAATGCTATAACAAATGTGTTATGTCACAAGTTAATCCAATGACTTCATGAATCAATATTAAAAAAAAACTGAGAGTTGTATTCGGAAATTTATGAAAGTTACTAATTACTTTGATAAAATCAATAAAGTTATTATATATATATATATATATATATATATATATATATATATATATATATATATATATATATATGACAAAATACCATTCGGAGTCATATAGTATAGGATTCGTCTCTAATCGAATACATGTCAGACTACTAAGTCGATATATAGTTGGACTATTCATACTCGACTATCATGACATCAAAAAAGTTCACCTACTTTACAATAATACATAGTTAACCACGCAAATTGAGAAACTAACAAGTATTTAGGCCAATGGCCCAAATCCATCCAAATAAGAAAATAGTAGTATAAATAATTCATTTTACGAGAGATATTAATTATTTTTATTAATTACTATATTTATTGCCTGCTGATGAATTAAACTAACTTGGATGTTAGATTATCTTCTCCCAGCACAACCCATACCCAACTCAAGTAGGACGAATACTCAGAAGGAGATGGATACCTTGGAGATTGAGGATTTGAAGTGTTTTGAGTGCCCTTGGAGTTTTTACAAGATATACATTCGACTCTGTAAGAACAATTGGTGTCCACCTTAAAACTGACTTGTATTCTGTGAAGAAAGCGTTTATGGTTCTATAAGAAGTAAGATGTTTGGAGTTCGTTAAGTTTAAGAAAAGAAGTGTTGAGGAGATGGACGCCCTAAGGTAGGAGAATATCAAGCTAAAATTGAGGGTTGAAGTTAAAGAAACGACTGGCAAGGGAAAAGAGAAGCAAACCCTTGATAACACGAATTCAGTGCAAAAAAGCTCACCTCGCATCAACCGCATCCGTGGAACTGAAGAGGAAAGCAAGTACAACCCTACTCCCAAGACATACATCTCCTTGGAAATAGGTGGGAGCCGTCAACACCCTTTTATAGACGACATCACCAATACCCCCCTTCCTAAGTAGTGGAAGACTCTTACCCTAGACCAATATGATGATAACACCAACCCGAATGACCACATTTTCATCTACACCACTCAGGTCTCTACTCAATTAATGATGCCATCATGTACAAAGCTTTTGCCACAACTCTAAAGGGAGCAACCTTAGAATGGTTCACCTGACAAACTCCCTATTCCATCAGCTGTTTGGATATGCTGGTGATGGCATAACCCCTAGTCATGGCCTAAGCACAATAAAGAAGAGCTAGAGTCATCTATGCAAGGTGAAACAAAGCTCTTTCTCTTAGGCCATCATGGAACATCTCTAGTAGATTAGGAATATTTAAACCTTAAAGAATTTCCTTTTAGGCCTTGTATCATGGACCAAGTAGTATAGTTTTTTTTTTGTTATCCAATTTGCGCCTAGCTTAAGTTAATCTTGAGTGATTAAGTTTTTAACCTAACTTGGTGGACAAGGCAAGGGGGGGGTGTCCCACATTAGGAGAAGTGGTCATGTGTCATAATTCTAGTGGGAAATATTTTGTAAGAGTAGTGGCCACATGACACTCTAAGAGTAGAGAGTTTTTCTAAAAGTTAGTGGCCACATGTCCTCATCTCCTTCACCAAGATGGAATCTTTTTTTAGGGTTTGCACCAAGGTAGCATTTTAAGATTTGGTGTCTATACATTTTGGAGACACCTTCTTCTATAAATAGAAGTGTCTCCCTCCCTTTAAAATCACTTCTTCTATAATGTTATGTTGCCAAAATATGTGTACATTGATATAGTGTCTCAAGTCAAGGCTCGAGCATCCCATATGGTCTCCTCTAGCCATCCTTCTCTAGAGTTGGCTCAACCTCTCAAGGGAAGCATTAAACACCTTCATCCCACCACAAACACTCACAACAATTTCTTCATCCATCCATTGCTTTTGTGTCAATCTCACCTCCGTATCTTTATGTTCATGCTTTGGCCTAACCTTTATCCATAACACTGCCAACAAGCATGGATGACCTGAGGTAGTGGACCGTCAAGTTCATGCAACTAGATGAGGTAAGCGAGTATCATAGCAAGACCATACCAGTTGAAAGGAAAGGTGTTGAACGAGAAATTAGTAAGGTAGCTTCCTTAGAATCATTGTATTGGAAGAATCATTACAAGCAGACCTCATACCACCATCTAAGAAATGTCAAAAAGTGTGAAACGTTAACATGAACAAATATTGTAAGTACAATCGCAGTAATGATCATACCACGAATGAATGTGTTGCGCTTAGGGATAAGGTTGAACAATTAATCTGACTTCGACCACCTTAAATGGTTTGTAAGACGTGACGATGAAGGAATTTTTTGTTCTAGATACCAAAGACCCAATGACTGAAGAAGGTCAACGAGATAGAGATAAGGAAGAGAAGAGAAAAAAACTAACCCAATGCAAAGACACATGTTTCAATGCAAGACCCCTCTTGAGGAGCACAATTAATACTATAAACGGAATCCTCATCTTCGACTAGAAAGAGGTATTTTTTAGGGTCATGCAGTTAGTGAATGCAATATATTGGAGTTCTAGACAAAAGAGGATGTCACCTATTACATTCACAAATGCCAACTTTCAAGAGGTAGATTCAGATCCTGATGACCTTATGGACAAAACAATGGAAGTAGAGAACTTTTCTATCAAAAGAGTCTTAGTCAACTAGGGTGGTTCAATAGATATACTCTAGTCATGTAAGAAATTGGAGTTACAAAAAGAAGTAATGACCCTTTATGATGAACTCATGTATGCCTTTTTAAGAGAAAAAGTGTCCATCTGAGTTTATATTGATCTCCATACCACCTTTGGAGAAGGCAGTTTAACAAAGACCATAACAATTTGATACTTGGTCATAAATGCAAGAACATCATATAACATCTTATTGGGTCAGCCATAACTTAACTTCCTAGTTGTCATGGTGTCAACGCCCCACCTCACTATGAAGTTTTCCTACTCATAAAGGGATATTATCATGATCCAATGTGACCAGAAGATAGACCGAGAATGTTACATTGTGAGTCTGTAGCTCCCAGTTACCTTGCTAAGTACCAAAAATATTGAATAAGAAAAAGGAGTTGGCACAATCATAGAAGGTACGACCTCAAACCTAAAATATTTTTGTTACAACAGGACCAAAATCTCAAGATAGGCACAACATCAAGTGAAGAAGGTGAAAAAAAATATATGTCAAGTCTTATTTGATAGTGTCAATTATTTTGCCTGGACGACAACCGACATCTAGGGGTCGATCCAAGGTAGCCTCCCACAGGTTATCCATATTCAACGAGGCCAAAAGAGTTTTAGAAAAGAAGAGGAAGCTAGGATAAGAGAGAAGGTTGTCCATTAAGGCCAAGGCAAAAAAGTTTATACAGGCCAAGTTCATCAAGGAAGCACGTTACCAAACATGGCTAACTAATTTTATGTTGGCAAAGAAGGCCAATGGAAAATGACGAATGTGTGTGAGCTACACAGACCTAAACATGACATGCCCTAAATATGACTACCCCTTACCCAAGATTGACTGGTTAGTAGATGGAGCATCCAACCACAACGTTTTAAGCTTTATGGACGCCTACTCAGGTTACAGCTAGATTCTCATGATTGAAGGTTATTATATATTTTTTCAAACCAACCATGTTAGCCATAGGCCCTATCCGTGCTTCCGTCTCATCAAAAATATCCTTTTCAAAGCATCATTTTCCTTAGCTCCTTTTATTTGTTCTTGGCCTTTTTCTAGGAATCTAGGCACTTTGTTTTCAATGTTTTTAACTGCTTTACGTTCTCATCAAGGGCCTTCTTTTGCAAATCTCATGCATTATTATCGTCCTCTTAATTCTTCCGCACACTAGCCAACTCATCGTCCATTTTAGTCTTCTCCTTGCTGGCTAAGTCCTTTTATAGTATGTTAGCTACTTTATGGCCGAGCACCAAAGATCGACTTTGGAATTCTAAAAGTGCACATATCAATATGTTCGACTCAGTTTCTTCAACCACTTTCAACTCATTTTCCTTCAATCTTATTTGCACTCCTTGAGTATACTAATGAGGGGACCCTCCAACCTGCCCAATTCGACACCCTTGTTCCCAACACCGAAGCTACCACCTTGGGCATAGGAATGACAATAGGTCAGGTCAGACAGGAATTAGTGTCTACCTACTATCCGACTCGTAACAAAAAAATTCACCTATTACCTGCCCAGTTACTCGTCGAATACTCATTTAAAATATATATGTGAGTATTTTAAAACCCGCGTGTATTCGTGAATGCTCGCAAATATTAAAAAAAAGACATATTATAAACTTTTAAAATAAAATTACAAAAAAATATAAAATATAATATAAATTAGAATATAATTTTAATTAAATTTAACATAATAAAATAAAAATTAATTTTAATTTTAATTAAATTTAACTAACTAAAATACAAATTAAAATTTTTAATTTTCATTTTTTGTGGATAATGGATACTCTCGGGTATGGGTAGGATGATACCCGCATATGACCCGTTTATAAGCATATATTAAAATACCTACTACTCGCTACCTATATGTAATAAATACTTGTGGGTACCAACTATCCACAACATATTTTATTCACAGATACCTATAAGCACAATATTTTTGTCATTCCTAAGGGACTCAACCCTTAGCTTATTCCTATATCCTTGTTGACACGTTGTTGCTCAGATGACACCATCCTTTTTCTATTGCTTTCAAGCCGATGAGTATCCACCACTAGGACTCTAAGGTTAGGTACCAAAACCTTTTAGGCCTTATTCGCCTCCTCAGGCACTTGGTTCCCCAATTTGCGAAACATATTTGTGTTTGCCCCTACCTTAGTTACAAGTTGAGCCATGTATCCCACAAACACTATAAAATTTTTAGATCAGCTTGAAATTATTTAAGTTACATAAATTTTATACTTACCATGCAAATCAATAACTAGTTGGGTGGATAGATACACCTAACAATATTTTTTGCACATAATTTACGACAAAATGTCCTTTGACCACTCTTTATACCTCAAAGGGTTGTGTCAAATAGAATGAAAATTTTGGCTTGTTGTCTTCATCATAGAAGTGTGATTGGTCAGTCAAATTCACTACCACCCTAAAGAAGCCATTCTTGAACTTATTGAATGACTGCGAGTATGCATCAAGTACATAGGTACCCATCCTACTCACTAAAGACAACCAAGTAAGGAGATTTTTCGGTTGAGCAAGGTAAAAATGAAGAAACTTCAGGTGATGACAACAAATAAAGGGCTAGACATACTAATCTAAACGCTTGAAGATAACCCTAACTATTTGGATATAGTTGTGTCAGCACGACATTTAAAAGACGTAGAACACCCATGGTTAACCCGTCAAATGGTAATTTGGCATGGAATTGTAAAAGAAAATACATGTATACATAAAAAAAAGTTCTTGCTCATACCTCTCGGGCACGATGAACATTATGTGTACCATTCACCCTCATTAACAATACTATAGCATGGGATATCCCTTTCAATATATATATATATATATATATATATATATATATATATATATATATATATATATATATATATATATCATGAGACATATCTTTTAGTAGTCGGCAAATACAAGCGTACTTCTTTCATAAAGATATTGATAACATAACAAATATTTCAAGAACTGGGTGGCTTATTGAGGAAAATGAACCTTTTATTTATAATAAATTTTCATGATCTTTCATTTTTTTCCTCTTCTCGTCAACCATCAGATCTCTTCTAATCGGAGGTCCAAGGTTTGTGACTCTACACCTTCCTAGCATTACCTCGTTTCCTATGCAACATAACATTCTCAAACCTCTTCATCTCTCCCATCATATCATTACAACGTTGCTAGGCTTGTTGAGGTTGAGGGGACTACTATATCTATAAGGCTGCAAAGAAATACATTTTTTCTTTACAAATAACAAGACAATTGACTGCCAATATCATGACTAATATGTCGAGTACTAATGATCGATCACTAATACACGATACCTTGAAGTTCTTTACAAGCCTTTAACATGTAGCATGTAAAGCTTGAGGGGCTAGTGTATTGTATATAACCAAGTACCCCTCGGTCATACCAGTATAAGACCCGCCTCTAGCAAAATACATGTAAGACTACTAAGTTAACATATGCTCTACATGTCCCTACTCAGCTAGAATGACATCACATAGGTCACATACTTATAATTGTTCATAGTTAACCACGATAATTCAGAAGCTAACAAGTATTTAGGTCAATAGGCCTAAGTTCATCCAGATAAGAGTCCATGAACAATAATATAAAGGATGTTGCTCCCTCCATTACCACCCCAATTTTTTTTATTTTCAAAATTATCCTTTTGTTTAAATTTTATTACCTTTACCATTTAGATTTTATAATATATTTGAAAACTCTAATTTTACACACCTACACCCCACCACCACATCTCTCACGGATTTTCTCTTCTCTTCTCATTTTCGTTTGAGTTTTTCTTCTTTTTTCTCTTTTTTTTCGTTCATTCTTCTCTTCCCCATTGCTTCCATTGTTGTTGATTCCTTGTGTGGAGGAAGCGAATACACTAGAGGTGGTGGCGGCGGCGAGTACACTAGTGATGGAGGCAAGTACACCGGCGGTGGGGGCGGAGGGGAACGGGGGCAATACAACGACGAGTACAACTAGTTAAAGCTCACATCAAACACCGTCAAGTTCTTCAGCAACCCTATCTCCTCGGGGAAGCACGACCTGAAAGCGTTGTTCATCAAAATAATCTCGTTCAACACCTTCATGTTGCTGCAGCCGGCACGCAACCATGGAAGCAGTTGTTGGCCAGCACGATCAAGGACGCCGGCGAGTTGCCAAACTTAGCCGGCAGGTTAAACACGAAGCGGTTGTCATTGATGAAAATGGCGTCGAGGTCCCTATCGAAGAGCTCCTTGGGGACCGTGCCTTCTGAATTTACTGTTGCAAGCTTTTGAATTCAAAGCCGCTACTGTACTTGCATGCTTGTTTTCAATTTTGTAATTTGAATTAGAGTATAAAGCATTTTGAACGATGAAACAAAGTTTACCCGGAAGAAGAAAAATTAGGATGTTCTAAGGAAGCAGAGAGGGGAGGATGTACGGAATCGGAGCTGACTGACTTGGCTCGACGGGTCAATGGCGCTTCAGGGAGAGGCAGCGGTTGCGACAGATTAGAGAGGGAGTGGTGTTCAGAAGCGTAGCAGGGCTCTAGAGAGGCAGAAAAAGAGTCAGCGGAGTGGAAGAAGGAGAAGCCAATGTCATGGTCGTTGAGGTGGCGGAGCTTCCTCTGCCTGGTCAACCGCCATGGTGGAGTGCTGTCATCGGGTCCGGCATCGTTGACGTGGGCTCCTGTGGAAAGTGATTTTCTGGAAAGAGACATCGGAGATTGGTGATTGTTGGTGAAAGAGGGTTGTGCATTTAACAATTGGTGGTTGCAATGGGGCTATAACATTGCGAAGCAAAACTATGGAAACAACCTACACTATTTTGGGTAGACTTTGGTTGCTAATAATTTCCATGTTCCAACGAGGATTGTCTTGTGTCTGGAATAATACATATTGCACTGTCTTCCAAGGCATAGAGTGACTGCAAAAGAACAACGAGGAAGAAGACGTATTAACTCTAAATATTAAATTAAATTTGACTGAAGGGCAAAACAGAAACGGGGAGGTGTTGGGAGCAAGGGGTGGTGGTGTAGGGAGCAACGTCCTAATATAAATAATACATCTTATAAGATATATTAATTATGTTTATTAATTATCACATTTATTACTTATTGATACACTAAAGTGACTTGAATGTCAAAATGTCTTCTATAGACACAATCCACACCCATCTCAAGGAGGATGAGTAATCAAAAGAAGGATAAATACCTTGAAAATTGAAGATTTAAAGTATTTGAAGTGCCCTTAAAATCGTTAGATGTCTATTTAGCTCTAAACAGGTACATTATTTTTTAAATACAGTTCAAATAAGCCAAAACATGAATAATAAAACTTGTCAAAGAAAAAAGAAAACTTGATGATGATATTTACTAAGAGAACTAAAGAAGAAAAGTTGATGATGGTATTTACTAAGAGAAGTAAAGAATAACGCTTCTATGAACTTATTTTAGTCTAGACCACATGTATTTTTTTCTATATTATTTTATTGGACTAGAAAAACTTGTTAAAAGTAAATTAATTTATAAATGTTGTTTTCATTATAAAAAAGACAAAAAATTGATTAAGTAAAATAATTTTTGTAATAAATATCAATAATAATGTAGAATAAAAATTATCAAAATGAAGGAGTTATAGAAAATCTAAATTAAGACAAAATAATGTATGTTGTTCTCCTACAATACAGCAACGCAACGGATCAAATCGATTGAGTGTAGCTAAAAATATTTATTAATCTTATGAAAACCAATATTAATGATTTTGAAAAATGACATGAAATAGAAAAAAAAAAACAAAAAACTCATAAGATAAAAATTAGTGTTTGCCATGTATTTTATCGATGTAGATATATTGTATTTACAAGTTAAAAAAGTAATCAATAATATATAATAATAAAATTTCACTAAAACAAAATATAAGTATAATAATATTCATTCACAAACACTATTAACTATAATATTTATTCATAAAATTAACTTGTTTCTTTTTATATTATATTAATATTTTCAATACTTTTTATATAGAAAAACAAACAAAACATGAATCAAAATTTTAATTAAAATATAATTTGATTTTTTTTTATTTTTGAAAAAATGCATAAAATGAAGAATTTAAATTAATTTTTATAAATTAAATAACCTATATATAAGTTAATTTGTAAAAACTATTTCATATAATATTTCTAAATTTTTATTTTTAATTGATAAAGTAATTTATTCTAATTAATTTTTTTTTTCTAAAAATGCTTATAAAGAAAATCACCCAAACAAGATTTAAAATCAAACCATTTAATTTCTCTTACACCCTCTTAAATCTAAGCACGAATTAAGTACACTGACATTAATATTTTAAAATATATTAAAAACATTTTAATATATCAAAAAATATATATTTTAAAGACACAAAATACAACACTAAAAACTCGAGAATATAAACTCGAAAAAAAATAGAACATATAATAAATAAATAAACACAAAAGGTAAAAAAACACCTGTTAAAATTCTTAAAAAATGCAAAGAAAGATATGAAAGTTAATGTATAAGATCGTAAGTAAAATTTTAATATGTTATATATGATTATGTTTTATTAATAATTATTGTTAAATAAATAACTAAAATAATAATAAATAAAATGAAATTAATTTATTTTAATATATTATAATTCTAAACTATATTTTTTCTTATTAAACTTTATATTTTTTAATTTTAATTACAATTTTTATTTAAAAAAATTATTATTTATATAAAATTAATTTTAAAAAAATCATTTTATAAGTTAGTTTTGATACATATAATTTATTTTATTATATCAACCAAATCTGCTACCATCTTTTCATTTATATTTTTTTTCTCAATCACTATTCTATTTCTTTTAATCCAAATAACCATACTTTTTTTTTCTCATTGTTTTTTACCTATTTTTGTCTTTTATTTTCCTCTTCCTCTTTCCATTTCAAACACAGCTATATTTTGCTTTTGGGTATGGCCTCTTCATAAGGATTGAAGATTATGGAGTGTTGGAGTTTGCTTTTGCTCATTTGAATGGAAATATGGGAAATGGATTGCCCCCACCATGCTGTTTTTAAGGTTTTTACTCTTTTGCCCTTACTTTTCATAGCACATGCACAAAATACATTTGAATAATGTTGTGCCAAGGAAGGTTTGGTATTTGGAATTGAAATTTGAAAAATCCCAATTTATGATTCCTTCATTCAATCCTCTATCTATTCATCCATGCATTCCATTTAATTTTTTATCAATCCACTCATTATCATTAAAAGATACTACATTCTTTCACAAAGAGGCAAACAAATTATATGAATTCAATTTTTATTACTTTTTAACTTTTTACTCATTTTTTATATTTTTCCTACTTTAAGAAAATACCAAATATATATATGAAAATCTTTTTTATATATAATAAATCAAAAGTAATATAATGTGATAAAGGTCAGTTATAATTATACCTATTAAATTTTCTTTCAATTTAATATTCACTCCTCGTTTTTCTTTTGGAATTTTTTTATTATAATTTATTTTTTTATTGATATGTGGAAAGTTTTTAAACATGATTTGAAAGTATTTATGTAAGTATATTAAATTTTAAATAATTGTTAAAATTATTTTTAGTTTTATAAAACTATACGTTCATAATTAATTATCTTATAATTTTAATTCATATTTATTCTTTTTTATTCACTCCCCCAAATCCAAAAAAAAAGCGTTAAGTTCATTAGGTTTGAAAGTTTAACTCTTGTACAGACTATTCAAAGACTTGGTTTCAAAATCAAATAGCAATTTAAGTATAGGTGTTATTGAATGAATTTGTGAATAAGTTCAGCACAGGAAAAATTAATTTATGAAAAAGCTAAAATTAGTTTATAATTTGTATAACATCTCTCATATAGTTACTTTTTAAGTTTTTAAAAATTTCAATAGATTTATTTTTTCAAATTTTCAAAGAAAAAATTGTAAAAATAAATTAAGTTTAAAAAGGGACAAGTTCTGAAATACGATAAATAAGTCTAACCGTACTTGAAAGGAAAACATTATATATATGCTAAAATTAGTGAAAATCTCTCTATTATAAAAAAAGCTTATAAAGAAGTTTGTCTAAAGAGATGTATAAGAATGACAGAACAGTATAGGATAAAACGAAGTAAGTCCAAATTAAGAAAGGCTATGGGCATAGGAAACAAAATGAACAAAATGCATTGAACAGAAGGAAAAAAAAAGCTTGAGTAACCTCATTGGTTAGGCCAATAATAATAATAATAATAATAATAATAATAATAATAATAATAATAATAATAATAATAAGGAGAAAGAAAGGTTGAGAGACATGTGAAGGAGGAAAAAGGGAAAGAGTAAAAAGTCCTTGAACATGCAAGAAAAAGATGGTCCCCTACCTCAAAATTTTCTTCAGTGCTTCAAAGTGGCTCTCCTTTTTCCCTTTCTTTTTTCAAGTAACCAAGTAAGAAGTACTTCATAGTTAGCAAAGTTAGGGCACTAAATGTGACCCTGTCTTGCCCACGGCCCAATGGGCCCATCTTCTAATACCCCCACCACCATCCCCTTTCATAAGATCCAACCCCCACCAAATTAATTAATATCATTATGCCTTTTATGGTCAAATTAACTTAAAAGATCATTCTACAAAACCAACGTTTTAGACTACTCCACAATTCTACTTCATTTTTGGAATGGAAATACCGAACAACTTTACAAAACGAAGCCCGTACACAAAATATCACAATTTTCACCATCCCATCATCAATGGCACATTACAACTATTAAAAAGTAGGCCTAAGGAACCACCCCACTTACTCCTTTTTCCAATAACTTCTAACCCTTTTCTTCCTTTAATGTGTACTCCACAAATCTAGTTTAGTTTTACAATTTAAACATCACGGCCAAACATTCTACTTATCTCAACAAGCCTTTTTTTTAACATTCTATCATTTTTTCACCTACCACCAACATCCTCTTCATATGTTACACCAACTTCTTTGATTTTAAAAGAATTACACCGAATTCTGTTAAAGAATATAAAAAAGAAATTCATATAATTATACAAATATGTTAGAAGTCGTTATTATAATTTACTCATATTTGCAAATGTGTATAGAAAGTTGAAAGAGGTTGAATTTTTGCAATGGCATATGACAACGCAAGTGTAGTTGTTTTTAAGGAGCGACATGCAGTCTCCTTTATACTTTTTAAGACCCTTTTTCTTCCTTTTATGCATAATCAACACACGAGAGTTGTTGATTATTGGAAAATAAATATGAATTAAAGAGGAAATTGTTAGTTTTTGAATACTAGAAAAGCCATATAAAAGGTAGAAATTGCACCGGCATATTACAACTATTAAGTAGGTATATGGAGCCCCACCGAGTCCTTGGTCTAATAAATTCTAAGACCCTTTTCCTTCCTTTTTTCTTGGTTCCTCTTTTTTTGATGGGAAAGATGCAAAATTTGATAGACCCACTTCATGATTTAGTGATGAGAAGGGTTTGCAAAAACCTAATTGTTGAAGAATCTAGGACCATAAGGGATGGGAATTGAGAGTGGTGTGAAGGTGGGACAATAATGTTGGGAATGCATTCCCTTGAAGAATGTGGTAGGGTTTCTGAGTTTGCATAACCACACTTCCAACAACAATCGCAATACTATGTCAAAAGCGTCGCCTCTTAGTCGCAGGAATGCCACAATTAAGGTTGTTTTGCTTATTGTTGGGTATAGAAAAGTGCTTTTCAAATAATAATTGAGCTTTGGGATGCAATTACTTCAATCCCATGTTCCTCTACTTCCGTGCTATTGACCAAACCTTGTTTTTCTTTCCCCTTTATTGGGCCTATGAAAGTTTTTTGGATCAAGAACACTTTATTCTTATTACTTTCTCCTTTCAATGTGTCTCGTTACAGAAGTAATTTTAAAAACTAATTTTATTCAGATGTTTATTAAAGTTTCAATATTTATTTCATATTAACATTGACAGTTTTTACAAAATTTATGTTTTAAACTTAGAATCATGGAAGTGATCTCTCGTGAAAATGTTCAAATTTTTAACACCAATTTGAACAATTTATTAATTAAAAATAATTTTCTAATTACAGGTAAATTAAAGATAAAAAAAACAATTTGGAAGAGTTGTAGCCACCAGAGGGAGCTCCAAACCGAACCGAATTTGGACATTCATTTTTATTCAGAAGTTTCTCAAATTCAAATGTTCGAATGTCATGTAATAATTTATATCGTAGGTTGTGATAAAACAAAGTAGGTTTAGTTAATTATTTAATCTTTATAATTTTATAAATTTTTATATTTAAAAAATTATGTCCTCACGAACACTTATCATATTTTTTAATCCCTGTTAAGTTTTAATCTCTAAATTCACAAGAGAGTAAAAGTGATTATAAGGATGAAAGAAATAATTTAACATAAAAATAAAGATTTGATGGAATAAAAAAAGAGAGAGTAAAAAAAGTGAGTGAGCATGATTAAATGTTTGGTATATAGATTTGAGTTTGAGTTGAATATTTATTAAAGATATGATAATCTGTAATATTGAATAGAAGAGGTATTAAAAAAAGGTTGGAAAGGTGAGTTAAAAAAGATGCATTTAAAATCGGTGATTGAAATATAAAATGTTGGTTAGGGACCCCCAAATCCGAAGCATGGGAAGGAACATTCTTGAAAGTGTAGAGGCTTCTCTCATGGACTCAAAATCCTCGTCCCATTCCCATCTTCTTATAACTTTTTTGAACCAATCCTCTAAAAATTCCTCACCAAAAGAAGGAGCAATTTCCAAAATACAGCTACCACATTGTTCCACCTTCTCATCATCCTTATCATTTTCTAGCAACCTAATTTCCTTCTTGCTAAATGGTTGGGGATCAAATTTACGGACATATTCAATGGGTCTCCCAGACATGTTGGGTATATGTTTTCATTCCACACCATTTTTGGTTCTAAACAAACCTTCGCGCCAAAAATTTCTTAGTGTTCTTCGTCTCTCGCCATTCATTTTTTCGAATAAAGCACAAAATGTGACCCCATGTGGTTTTGCTTATGTGCTTTTAAGTCAATTTATTCTACTTGTTCGGTAGAGAGGGTCATTATATTAATTACTTCATCGCATTTCCTTCCTCTTCGTTTTCTTCTTCTTCTTCTCATCCAAACACCCCTTAAATTAAACATCTTATTCCAATTCCTTTTTAATTCTTCCTCCCTCTCATTTTTTAAATATATATTTTCCCATCACTAGATTTCGGAATTTCTTCCCCTCACCTCCACCACATATTCTTCGGCTTTTCGATTCTCATCATCATTTTCAGCATTCAAATTCCACTTTAATTTAATCCAATTTTCAAATCCTCCATAAGTTCAATTATATTAAGAAAATAACTTTAAATCTAATTCAATTTCACAATATAAACTAATTGACGTGAACTTTCAACCATTTACGTGTATAATTCTCCAAAGATGTTTAATACGTGCTATATGCAATAATTTGATTTTTCAAAGGTTGTCATTCAAATACAAAAGCTTAATATGTAAAGATTATGTTAAAGGGTTTATGAAAATGTTGAGACAGGAAAAGAAATGAAGTACCATTACAATTTAGAAACAAAATGAGTTGTTATTATCTCAAAGATTTCTACACAATTATGCTCGCACGTGGTAGGATCTTTATCTGGAACTGGACCATGGTGTGTCTCCTGGGCTTTTGCTTTGGGTTCATCTTGTTCGTATATTTTCAACTCATTTTTTTATTCAGAAACAGATTGTGATCTCTCATAAATGTTCTGTTGGCTGTGTCATGCTGTTGTTTCCACACGTGAAGCAAGAAACTGACTAATCCATGCCTTCAACTCGTCTTTGGGCCTTCACTGATTTGATTTTGGGCTTCTTTTGACATTTCTTTTTGTTGTGCCATTTCGTGTTATTTATTATTTCTTCACCGACCGAAAAATGTGTGTGTCTGCCATATTGTTTTCTTTTGATATTGATGAGAAAACAGGATTGTCTTCTACAATGCTGGCAAATAATCATTGATGTTGTGATTGACATTGGGGAGAGAATATGATGCTTGCTAGATAAGATCATTAAAGGTGACAACCAAATCCTTGTTTTTTTTTCTATCATTTATATATTTTTTAAAACTTAAAAATATGAAATTTTATGTATTTTTGCTCTACTAGTCCAATTCATTACAATTTGACTAGGACAGACCCTAAAACCCAAACTTTTAATAATGTAATGAGGGCTTTTTCTTCCTGTACCTCATACTTTCTTAGCACAACTTATTTTTAAAATGACCATTTTAAACTTTGGAAAAGTGACTTCTGATTTATTTATTTTAAAAATTTTCTGGAATAAGTTTTTTGGAATTTTCAGAATATGATTTCTGAAATAGAATTTTTGAAACGTATGAAATTATATTTTGGAATAAGTTTTCAAACCATAATTCCTCGGACAAGCTTTCTGGGAACAATATAATATCTTTCAGAACGATTTTTTTTTCTTTTACATGAATTTTGTGGAACAGGCTTTCCAGAATAGAAAAACGTGTTTTAGAAAAAGCTATATGAAAAGAGCTTTTTTCCACAACGGTTTCTTCCTTTGCACAACCAACGACGATGAAAGCTGACAATTTTAACAATGTAGTGTAGTAAGAAAGGATATTTTAACCTTTTTCTCTATTAGTATAGGGTGCAGAGCTATTAATAATGGGGTACAGGAAGTAAAAGCCCCTATGAGTTGCCAAGCCCGCCCAATATTTGATAGATGAATACTACTACGTTAACACATTTGAACCTCTTAAACATATCACGTGCAAAGTCATTAAATACATATTTCAATACAGTCTAGTATTCAACTAGTTTAAATACGAACTTGGGGTCGAATCATTCTTAACGAACTTGTGGGTAATCTAATTTCAAAAACTTGTTAATATCTAATGATTTTAATATGTATAAGAATCCTTAAATTATTAAAAGAAAGCAAAATACAAAGCAATATGACTGCTTAGAAAAACAGTACTTATAACTATATGAAGATTGGTTTACTTTAAAACATTGTAGTTATAAATATTAATTAAAATACCTCGTCTAAAGAGTTGGGCTTTAGGTTAACTAGGGCCCAATATGAAAGTCTTCTTAACCTTTTAAACCAAGAGAACAACGTTGTATTAAAGATAGTTTCTCCCTACACCACCACATACTTCTCTTTGCACCTCTCCAAATATTTTTTTTTAAATATTCCTAAGTTAAAAGTTTGTTACTTTTACCATTTACCTTTTTTTAAAAAACCCTAACTCTACCCTCTTTATTCACTGTGCGGCTACACCCCACTCCCACTCCACATCCTAGTTTCTCTCTTCCCCTCTCACCTCTTTTCCCATTGTCGTTTTCTCGCTTCCTCTTCCTTCCCTTCCATTTCCATTTTCATTCTTCTCTTCCACGATTCCATTTCCTTTGCTTCCATTGAGTTTGGTTGTTGATTCGTGTTGTGGAGGAGCGTTGAGGACTGGAGTGGAGTTGCTTCGTTTCGGCTTGTTTGGTCTCTGATCCAGGTTGGTTTTCTCACTCTTTTATTTTATATGTTTGTTTGCATGTTAGGTAGTTTAATTTGTATGTGTATTTAGATTATATTATTATGTATTTTTTCTTTGAACATGTTCTGTGTTGCATGTGTTTTCTGTTGTTTGCTGTTGTTTGCCTTTTTGATGTGAAGAAAAGAACCGTGAAGGCCACAACGAAAATAAGATATCTGTTGGACCTTCAACTGATATTGATATCCATCAACGGATATGGATATTCGTTGAAGAACCAACGGATATGGATATTTGTTGAAGGCCCAACGGATATAGATATTCGTTGAAGGTCCAACAGATATAGATATTCGTTGAAGGCCCAACGGATATGGATATCCATTAAAGTCCCAACGGATATCCCATTTCTATTGTGGCCTTCAGGGTTTATTTTTTTTTTTCATTTATTAATTAATTTTTTTGTCGATTTATTTATTTTATATTTATAATTGATTTATTTGTAGTTCATTTAATAAATTTTGTATATTTATTTATAAAGAATAAAAATTGTTACGTAAAAAATAAATAAAAATAAATGGTTGAAGGTCTTAACAGAAATGGGAGATCCGTTTGGCCTTCAACGGATGTCAATATTCGTCAATTGATATGGATCTCCGTTGAAGGCCCAACGGATCTCCCATTTCCGTTGAGGTCTTCAACTACGGTAGTTTAATTTTGACTGAGGGGTATTTGTGGAAAGAGGTGGTGGAGGAAGAAACATGTGAAGATGTAGGGAGAAAGTGTCTACATCAAAGTGTCCAATACCAATCCTCTTGATTCCATTGCCATGGATCTTGGTATTTTGTTCATTCTTTGCACCACCATGCATCATTTATCAAACGTAAACACGTAACACACATCTCCAAATGCTTAATGGATGATTTATTTAGGGGGCAACTAATCATATTGAACGATACAAGGTACAATGCAACTCTTATCAGTTCCAAACCATGTTCTCACTAGTTTTCCGAAAAACAAAGAAACAGTCCATAATCACTCGTTCATCTGATGAGGTAGAATATCGAGCACTTACATTTACTACTTCTGAGCTCCAATTGTTGGTATATTTGCTTCGTGATTTGCAAGCTCCTTTTGATAAATGACCTATCTTCTACTGTGATAGTCAAAGTGCTCTTTACTTAATTGCTAAACTTGTGTATCATGAAAAACCTAAACACTTAGAGATTAAATGACACCTTGTTCGAGAAAAATTACTTTTTGGCCTCATGAAACTTCATCCAGTTTCTTTTTCTCATCAATTGCCACATATTTTTACTAAAGCTTTACCTCCAAAGTTTGTTTCATTCCAATGTTTTCAATCTTGAGCTTAGTGATTTATTTGAACCTCCAATTGATGGGAGTTTGAAAGAAATACAAGATAATCATAGTCTGCAACAACAAAATCAACCTTGTTTTATTGGCAAAGATAAAAAACATTTTATGTATATAGGTAAAAATTTTAAGAATTACGCATTTAGGTAAGTTGTGGGGCTCAGACGACTTTAAATGAAGAAGTCGTGCCACTGCACGACTTCAGGCACGACTTCACTCTAACACAATGGTCAAAGGTGAAGTTGTGCACTCCCAAAATGATATTGGGCTCTGGTAATCGATTATCAACCCTTGTAATTGATTACACTGTGTTGAACTCGTGTATGAGGGGCACAAATTCACCTATAATTGATTACACCCTTATTGTAATTGATTACTAGCAGTGTAAATGGACAAAAACGCTTTGGTAATCAATTACAAGCCTCTAGTAATTGATTACCTATTAGAGGATTTTAGTGTTAAAACAAAGAGGGAGGATATTTGCCATTGTAGAAGGTGAGACAAATGAGGCATTGATATGGTTCTTTCAACTACTTCGAGAAAATGTTACCCCTCAACAAAATCTTTACATCATCATTTGCAGAGAAACAGATATCCTATCAACGTTAAGATCAGAAGAACTTGGTTGGGAAGAGGATGGTTTGAACTGTTTATTACATACGTCATCTAGCCTTCAACTTCAAAACCAAATTCAAGAATCAAGAACTCAAACGACAATTCATCAATTTAGGTACTATTTACATAAATTTTACTATCAATCTACAATTTCAATTTTGTACAAAAAAGTCTTGAAATTTTTATTTTATTACGTGCTTACAGCTTACGAGATGAAGCAACCCACTATGACAACAAATCTTACTACAATGAGAGACCAATTCCCCCAACAAGTAGCTTGGATAAATAAAATTCCATTAAAAAAATGGTCTCAGGATTTTGATGGAGGCAGAAGATATAGACATATGACCACTAATCTTGCTGAGTGCATGAACTCCGTTTTAAAGGGAGCACATTCATTACCAATTTGTGCTATGATCAAAACAACATTTGAGAGGACAGAATTACGGTTTGTTTAACGAGGCTTAAAAGCACAGTACATGCTACAAGTAGACCACCAATATCTAGAAGAAATCACTAACATTATTGGAAAAATTAACAACAATCCGCATTTTGTCATGTTTATCAATATAATCCTGAAAATTCTGAATTTGATGTTCAGGAAATTTCAACACCTCACCAAATGAATGGTGGTGTGATTGTGGTCACTTCCAAGCTACTCACCTCCCATGTCATCATGTAATTGCAGTTTGTGCTTATTCTCATATACCACTAACCCAATATATTGATCCAGTGTACAGTCTTAACAACATTTACAAGGCATAGGAAGTATAATTTCACCCCATTCAAAATGAAGATTACTGATCTATGTATATTGGTCCAAACTTCACACCAGATCATCAAATGCGACGCAAGGCATCTATAAGACCAACTACGACTAGAATCCGTATCGAGATAGATCAATCCACCTCGGATCAACAAAAAAAATGCTCTTATTGCCGCAATGAAGGTCATCATAGGGAGACATGTCCATATCGTCAATAATTTTTTGTTCAATCTTACCTTTTTGTAATCCTTTCATCAATTAATAAAATAATATCACTATTGTTTATAAATTTTGTTTTAGGACTTTAATTTGTTTTTAGACTAAATTAATGATCATTTAAATTTGTTTTTTGTCTAAAACAATCATGTAATCAACATTGACAAAGATTGAGATTAAAAATAATTAAAGAATAATAACATAGATATATGGTACACTAGTATGCCAATGTAATTAACAAACAATACTTACATAGATGGTCAAGAACTAAAGAAACTTTATATTTTAAC
This sequence comes from Vigna umbellata, assembly GCF_029865625.1. Classification (NCBI taxonomy): domain Eukaryota; kingdom Viridiplantae; phylum Streptophyta; class Magnoliopsida; order Fabales; family Fabaceae; genus Vigna; species Vigna umbellata. Next base: position 79,164,763 of record NC_142165.1, on the reverse strand, counting down.
ACTAAAACCCTTTGGTAATTGATTACAACGGTGTTGTAATCGACTACCAAAGATTTTTGTCCATTTACATTGCTGGTAATCGATTACAAGAAAGGTGTAATCGATTACAGGTGAATTCGTGCCCTCCTACAAGAACTCAACACAATGTAATCGATTACCAGGGCCTAAAATCGTTTTGGGGGTGCACGATTTCACCTTTGACCACTGTGTCAAGGTAAAGTCATGCAAGGGGCATGACTTCTTCATTTGAAGTTGTTTAGGCCCTTCACGACTTGCCTAAATGCGTAATTTTTAAAATTTTTGTCTATATACGTAAAATCCTTTTGATTTTTAAAAAAACCTTAATTTTAAGATAATCTTTACAACTGTTTTATGTTATGAAATATGTTATTTAATACTTAAGACATGCTGGGGTGTTTTTTTTTTGGTTATTTACTTTTTTGTCTTCTTTCCTTCACATACATTGTATATATTATGATACAAAATGTTTCACAAAACCCTTGATTTGTAAGATGCTATTATGATAGAAGAGAGTTTATAGCTTGATTGTTTACCTATTCTTCCGTAGCGTCTAAGAGAAGTAGCTTTAAAGGGAAGGTGTGTCTAATGATGAGCATGTGTGTTAAATGTTTTCTTTTCAGGTATATGCTACAGTTGTACATAGAATGCTTCTAGACCTAATACACTAAGCACACATATTTTATATTGGTTCACTCAATTGAGCTACGTCCAATTTTCCTTTGAGATATCTTAGAAGGTTCTACTAGATTTTCAATGAAGTACATATAAGTATTTTCACCACTTCAAGTTACATTAGTTATACTCAGTAACCCCCGTTACCGTGACTAGAATAAGTACCACATACTCCCGGTATCCCTAGACGCTCCCGGTATCTTCTCGATACACTATCTAGTTGAGTTTAACCCACTTCTAGTTATTCTAGTCAACCAAGTAACCTCCATTACTGTGACTACAGCCGAGTTTTACTCACTTCTGGTTGTGCAATATTCTTCACGACTCTTGGTATCTTCCTGATATACTGTCTAGTTGAGTTTGACCCACTCTTGATTTCCACTACACAAACCTGTATAGCTACCGTTTAACCCCACCGAGTTAAGTGTTAAGTGTTTGAATTCTCTTCAGAATTTGCAATCAAGAAGATCGCTTACAAGTCATTAGATGATTACTCTCACAAAGAAGATTTGCTTACAATACAATTCAATTTAACAGACTTATGAAATTTTCTCTCTTCTTACAAAAGTAAGTTTCTAACTCTAAACAACTCTTAGAGTATTCTTGATCTTTCCATGAGGATGATTTTTAGTTATATTCCTTTTGTGCCTGTATTCTTGATCTTCTTGTTCAAAGATCTTCTATTTATAAGTTTTTTGAGAATTTAGTCGTTAGACGATGTTTGTCATTTATTTTCAACTCTTTGTAGCCTTTATCATAGGTGGTTGTCATAGGTTGAGGTCAACTTGTTAGAGCAGACTTATTTTTGTAGTACTTTGTCAAAAGTAGATTGTACGGTCTCTTTGGCGTGACTTTTGACGAGAAGATCATTCCACAAATGTCTTCTTTGTCTCTAATGTCCATTTCTTACTTGTGTTTGATAAAACATATGGATACTTGACTTAGATAATCTACACAAAGTAAAGTAGACATGTGTATAAGCATATATTTCCTTTTTCCTTTCACTTTTGTTGTTTTGAGACATTGTGCATTTAATGACATTTAATCCGCGTTCAAAAGAACTATAAGCATTTTAAATTTTTATTGCTCAATCAACATTTGATCATTTAAGCATTCTAGAGCAAATACCACGCAGTTCATGAGAGTTTCATCGTCAGATGAAAACTTTGTTTAGCATAGGGTATCATTTAGCCTATGAAAGACTTTTCCTAACAACGCCTTGTTTAATAAGTACTCGTTTAATTCAAGAGCGCATTTAAAGAGATATTTTTCAACATGTGTTTTTGGACAATGTTTGTACTTTTTAGCGTGTTTACTAAAAACATCATTTTATAAATCATAGTGAGAGCTTGTGTAGCTTTGTTTAGCAAAGTATATCACGAGTGTATTTAGCGAGACTCTCATACAGCACATTGACGCATTTAGTAGGAAAACTGTTTAGTAGTGTGTCTACTTATGTACTACTGCGTTTACTAAATATTTTTCTTTCATAGGAGACCGTTTTATTTAGCGGTATGAGATATAAAAAGGTAATACTTTGTTAATCATCTATGTCGTTCATAGTATTATTTATTAGTCCTTAAACCTTGTGAAGATGTTAGACGATCTTGATCTTGTCTTAGTAACTTCTTTTCTTCTTATAATACTGATTTTTTTTGCAACACTAATCATTTTTGTATTATGTCTCTTTTTAGAAATGAAGTGTTTGCCTTTTAGACTAAAGATGTATTCTTTTATTTTACGCATATTTTCTTTGAACAATACTCGTTCCAAGGCATGTGTTACTTGATCGATTCTTGTGCTCAATGTTTTGTTAGTTTTACTTGGACATTTTTATGCTTATTGCTTTGTAATTGTATATTTTTAGGCATAGTATGTGTAGACGTCTTTTATACTCCTATGTTATTTCAACTTATCTCTTTTGTTGTTTAACACCTAGATGTAACCTTGATTAGGCTTAACGCATAGACGCTTCTAATTTTAGACGTTTTTCTTTGTGACATCCTTTTCATGCTAGGTGGGTAACTAGATGATTTAGTGATCTCTATTTACTAGTGTTTAGCTGTTTTATCTTTTACAAGCATACGAGAATGTAATTTTGTTTTGTGTCTATTTTCTAGTGTTTGGTCATTTTATATTTTACAATCATAAGAGAATGTAATTTTGTTCTTTGTTTCTATGCTCTTCTATATTTTTAGATATTTGATTACCCAAAATTATTTTGTTTAATGTTGTTTGTTATACTTCAAAACTATAGATGCTTTAGAAGATCCTAAACTTTTTCTTAAACAATCTTGTCTTAACACCAGTTAGCCACCTCTAACCGTCAGATCGATACAAATCTAACGACTCATGACATTTGACCCTTTAAATTCCTACAAATACACAATTCAAAGCGTCATGTGTCCCGTCCTCAAGAGTCATATCTTTATGTAGACAGAAAGATTATCAACCACTACGGATGACTAAGGAATGTAACCACTAGTGAACGGATCAGGCAAGGGGACTTAATCCTATTACAAACCCTTCGCCCACCATTGTAGGATGGGACTGAGGGTGCCTGTGTACGGTATGACATTTGGTCAGTCATAGGCTAGACGGTCCATCGTTGGTGAGGAGCATAGAAGAACCATTACCAAGATCTAACAATTGAGGAACCTAGCCAATCGATCATTCGTCAAGTTAATTGACCATTGCTAAACCTACTTATTTGTAAAATATGATTACCCACAATTGAGTTGTAATTAGGCCACTATTAATCAAAAAGTTTACTCTGAAATCTATAAATACAAATTTAAAGTAAGTAGATAAGTGATTATGCATTTATTGCACTGTTAATACCTAAGTTATTGAATTTTTAGTGACTTTGACATCAAAATACTTTTAACAAGTAATCTTCTCTAGGTAACACGAAACAATGATACGAAGATTTGAAAAAAAAATGGCACTCAAACATAATTTATGCAAAACATGCTAAAAATATATTTATTGAAGGAAATTAATATTTACTTAAAAAGACAACACGGTGAGTTACGTATATTTATAAAATTAATTTAAGGTATAAATGGTTTAGATTGAAAAAACGAAATATTTACTAGTCTCATTAAAAGAATCTATAAATCAAATTTATTTGGTTAATTGAAATTCTTCGGAAAAGCATACCAAACCAAATTATGTAAAAATATATAACAAATATTTACGCGATCAGGACAACTGTTTAGAAATTGTGATAAAACTCAATATTTTAGAACTTTCATTTTTCAAATATATATATATATATATATATATATATATATATATATATATATATATATATATATATATATAACAAAGTTACTATTTTACTTTCATTTTCTTAAAAAAAGTAATAATTATAGAATTTTTTATTAAAATAATTATATATAAAGCAAGAATATATTTATTCTCACTTATTTTAGTATTATATATATATATATATATATATATATATATATATATATATATATAAGTAATGTGAATGTGAATTGCAAATAATGAAATATTCATTGAGCATTTGAATAGAAGTACTTCTACAACAAACTACCAACTAATAGTTTACGCTCCCTCTCCAAAAGTAGCGTTTTGTAAAAGCTAATATATGGAAAACATTTTTTTCTTGTAACACATATTTTCACATTAAATTTTTAGTTTTAAAACTGTAGTTTAGTTTTTGCATGTCTGATTAGATCGGAGAGGTAGGGGTCAACAAGCGGCAGAAGGTTGAGGGGAGTGCGGTGGGACTTTAGCGGACAAAGTGGCGGCGGCGGAAGGCAGTTTGTCGGCGGTGGTGGTAACGCGCTCACAGCGGGGACACATGGTTAATGTGGAGGCTGGCAGCGGCTCACAAGAGTGTGGGGAAATGACGGTGGGTGGCCCCACCTTCATGGCCCTCAGTTCCTCCACTTCCCTCTGAAGCCTTCTGTTCTGCTCTGTCAGTGACCCAAACCACCTCTTCAGGTACTCACACTCCATCTCTGTCTGCTTCAGCTTGCTCCTGCATTGCATTCTTGTAAAAATTCTCTTTTTCTTTTTTTCTTTATAATTATTAATATAAAAATACTCATTCACTACAAATATTTATTCATTAACTGCATCACATATATTGCATGGTTGACGACACTGGCTTCGTTTGCCTTTAATGCTTCCCAAGTCAACTCAGTGGGGAATGTTCTGTCTATCTTTTAAAGGATGACAAAAAAAACCTAACAACTATTGTAAACATATTGGTAAAAGAATTAAAAATAACATTGTAAAATTAATATATATTGATGTATTTCCCTTTCTTTATAAATAAAATCTCTGAATTTATTTTTACTCGATACTCTTGTGTATCTAAGTAAACATGGAGAAAGTGAGCGAAGAGGATTACTGAAATGAAAAATCCTATGGTTTTATGTGTACGTGTTGATGATAACTGAATGCATTATGCTCAACACTGATAATTGATTTGTAAAATGAAATGCATGGTTGGTCTAAAGTACCAAATGAAGTGGTCAAAGTCATACTTATTGGTGTGATGATCGGTGTAGCACACGAGGCCAAATAAAACTCCACCAATGCGGTGCTATCATTATCGACTTGTCTACTTTAATTTGGACAACATGATTATGTTCTTTGCCACAGCTGAAATTATGGTTTACACTGCAATTACATCATTAACTGTTCATATATTTGAACACCCAGTTAGCCACTCTCATGTCATTGCTGTCACTTCATGACCTAATTTTTTTTTATTGTATCATTACCAATTTTCTAGTTTACGTTTTCTATGTGTATTTATAGTTTTGTCACATTTGAAACTTAAAATACTAGATTTTAAAATAACAATTCAAAAACATTTTACAAAGGAAGTGTAAACAAGTTTAAAACCAAAAATTTGGAACGAGCTTTGAAAAGAAATATTTGTTACAAACAAAAACCAAAAGAAATATTCATTTATAGGCACCATGCATTATATATAAACTAAGATATACCGCTAATATATATATATATATATATATATATATATATATATATATATATATATATATAATATAACTAAGATTTTTCCCATGATCAACTGTTTTTCGGAGTATTTGTTGAATTTAAAAATTTTAAAAATATGAATTTAAGTTTAACTTAATTCTACAATTGTAAAATAGAATGTAATATGACTAAAAAAAAAGTTAGGACTTAATCTTGATCGAACTATTTGAGCGATGTTTATACCCAGCGAACACTCCATTTCTTCCACCTTATGACCAATATTTGTGAAGGAGAAATTATATGAAAGAAGTGAATCTAATATATAAATGATGATTTTTCCACTTTTATTTACAGATAGAGTGAACAGGGGTAAAGAATCGGATTCAGATTCATGAGGTCCATATGATGATTATGATTATTCTGTCAACATTTGACATTTGTCTATATATCGAGTATACCCACACAAAATGCGGATGATGAAACTATATATATTTTAAAGTCAAATCATAAATGAGAAAATAAATAAATCGCATTTTTCCATCACTTTATTAATTAAGATTAATTAGCTTACCTGGCCCTACGGTTCTGAAACCACACCTCCACTTGCCTTGGTCGCAGCTTCAGTTGCATTGCCAAAGACTCTTTTTGTTTCTACAAAGCCAAGAAATCAAAAACCGAATATACTTATTACTGAGTTATGTAGAACCCTAATGATTAATTATCTAAATGACATATTTAATAAACTCACTGGGTTTAGGGTGTGGTTTTGTCTGAAGCTTTCTTCAAGGAGACGAGATTGTTCCTTTGTGAGACGGAGTTTCTTGCGAGGAGGGTCTCCATTGCTGCTTTCTTCTTCATCTTCCATGTTTGATGCCATCCAATCTTCTTCTACAGGTACTTGGTTTATGTCCAATTCTTTCACTGCAATACCAAACGCTGCCTTTATTCATATACTTCCAAAAAGTATCAAAGACCAAACCAAACATATCATCTTCTGTACACGATCCAATATATACCATTTTAAGAACAAGATTCGAAATATGATGTTTACAGGTATCGTTGCTGTTTAATCACCAACCAGAGAGAGAGAGATGAAAGACAAAAACCTTGGTGGGTTCATGCGGTCGTGACTTTAATTTTAATCTAAGAAAGGGTAGAGAAAAAAAAAGTAAATCATCCCTTCCTAAAGAAAACGTTTATTTAACAGAGGGGCCACTTTTACGATATACACAACTGTACAAGTTTAAAACAAAAAGCAAAAGAATTTAACATAAAATTAAACAAACAAGAACACAAAAAAGGGAAGGAATTTAAGAGGGTATAATGAGTTGATCAAAATGAGAAAGACGAAGAAAAGAATGATATAGTTGTAGAAAAAGATAAACAACCAAATTAACAGATAAACTATTGTATTGTATGTGTGTGTGTGTTTGGTAATTACCAGATGATGAAGGCAGAAGAGTTGGTGAAGAAGCAAAGCCGGGGACAGATATAGTCAATTCCAAGGTGGAGGAAGCACTTGGTAAAACCGCCATAGAAGACGCGCAGAAAATAATGAGAAAAAATGTTTGGTGACGATGAAGATGAAGATGAAGAAGAAGAGGAAGAGGATCTGTGTGAAAAAGGAGAGAAAAAAAGGTAAAGTCGAGAAACAGAAGGAGACACACATGAAAAGGAAAAGGAAAAGGAAGACAGAAGCAGCAAAGGATCTGATGAAATGTTTGGAGAGAAAAAAGGTCAAGATATATAGAAAGGTCAAACAAACAAATATAGGGAGATTAATTAGTCGTACAAGTTTATTATAATTAATACCCTAAAAGGCGCATAGAAAATCAAAGAGAGGTTTCCATAGGAAAAAGTTATATCAAGAGGTGTAGGTTTCTGACCATGGTCCTCCAAGTCAAAGGCTATGTGGCCCCAACATACCGACACGTGTAGTTGTGTAAGACTACAACATCAACCTCCACAGTCATCTTCATGTTATGATAGCTTTTATCTTATACACCCAGAATTGTTCGTGTTTTTCGTTTACGTTATACAATTATAAAGTAATTTTAGAGACATGTAATCCTTAAAATAAATAAATTTTCTAAATTTGTTTATATACACTATTAGAAACCCAACATTAATTCTAACTTTTACTCCTTTGTATTTAAGAAACTCGTTTATCTATCAGATGTGAATTGAATTTCAACGTGTTGATTTTTAATTATTATCAGACCTATTTACAGTAGTAGGTGGATGAAATCTCATTTTATAACTTCATTTTATACGATTATTAAGTTTAAAATTTATTTTTTTAATATGATACTAAAAAGTTATTATCTAGAGTCTATTTTATCAAAATTTATTAGTAGTTATTTAGAGTTTAGTTTTAATAAAATTTGTTAATAGACTGTTACTTATATAAATAATTTCAAAATTACCTTTTAAATTAGTTTTTGTATAATTTAATTTGACTTAAATTTACTTTGCATGTAGTACAATTAATTATAATCTCTAAAATTATCTTTTTCAAATATAATATATCAAGTAGTAACCTACTTCCTGTAAAAAAAAGTAACCTACAACGTTATAATTAGCATTTGGTCAAACTTTGGGAGTACACATACATACATATATATATATATATATATACATATATATATATATATATATATATATATATATATATATATATATATATATAACTTTTTCCTGGCAGTCTGTAATTCAGCATGAATCATTTTCGTAAAAAAAAAAAAGAGAAATGTCAAAATATTCCTCCAAAACCAGTCCCAAAGAATTTAGTAGTGGCAGTGGATTATTCAACCAAATTCTTTTCGCACATCAATTTCAAGTGTGGATTGGCAGATTTGCCTTGTCATCAGAAAAGTTTAGTTTCTTCTTGCCGATAAAAAAAAAAAAATTCAATGGAAATTAGTAATTTGTATCTCTTCAACGGAGGGTTAACAATTTAAAAGTTTTCAAAAAATCAAACTAATCATTTTAAAAATGATTCAAGGCTTACAAACATGTTATTCATTTAAATTTTACATCCGGATTTTACTTATTAATTTAATTTTTATTTAATGATTTAAACGAATGCATTAATTAGATAACAGTAATGTTAGTATAAAAACAGCTCCTTCAAATGTATTGTACTTATAATAATAAAAACTTATTTCTCTTTTAGTTTGGGATCTTGAACCATTTCTTTTTCACACATAATCCTTGATTAGTGAAGATTTTACTGTTTGAGCTCCAAAATACACTTCAAAGAAACTAATGATTAGTTTAAACATATCAAAATACAAGAATGCGTCCATAATATCATTAACACTTCAAATTCTAAATATGATTTCTAATGAGATGATGCTACCATGTTTACACATTTCTCAGTGATGCTTTTTAGGAATTGTTAATTATTTATCAATTAAAATTTAAAATATGGAATGCAGATTAATATTTCAGCTATTTAACACAGACCAAAATAAAAAAAATGGTAGTGTTTTAATTTACTTTTTTATAACAAAAAACATTAAGCCACAAACACACACACATAAAATAATATTATATTTCTATTTGTTTGTCATAATTAAAAAGGAAATCAACGAATAAATATTAATATCCAAACTACTACTCTTTCTCTGTATTCAAATATAAACTAAAATAATCAATTTTATTATTATACTTGAGAAAATTAGTACCATAATTTTATTTAAGTTTCTTTTAAAAAATAGAATACCATTTTGTTGAAATATTGTGTTAAAAAGGATAGGTAGAAGGTAGTAGTAGGGTTTGATGTCGGTTGAAAGTTCTTGTTAGGAAATGATTGGAATGTCCTAGCTATAGGACCATTGAGCTTTCTTCAACAAGGACCAACCAATATGTATCATTGGCCCCATTAAAACAAACCAACATAGACAAACTTGTTTTCACTTTTCTGTCTTTACTCTTCCTAATCATCCTCATCACACACCCACAACACTGCTATTATATTATTTCACCACTTTCATACATATTTTGTACTCCTCCCAATAAATACACGTTAGTATCTACATTAAATATTAAACATTAAAAGATAATATTATTTCAAGCGCAAGTTTATTAATATATATATATAAAACAAAAAAAAATGTATAACTAAAGATTTTAAATATTGCATTAAGGTTATGACACCGTTACTTTGATATTATATTTCCATTCAACAACCGAAACCTATCTAAAACAAAGGAAAAAAAATAAATTTTCTATTTCGGTTTTGAATCATAACTTAAATTTTCATATTAAGTTTCAATTATGAAAGAAACAGAAGCATAAAAAAATATGGAAATAATGGTAACAAAAATATTAGGCTTTAATTATTATCAGAAGCAAAGCCTAATATCTTCTTTACGGTTCAATTTTTGAAATAATCAAATTTTAATGTAGTCTTTTTTAAATGATATTTTTGTTTTTTTTTCTATCTACATATCAAATCTATCTATATAAAACCAAAACCAACACACAAAATATATACAAGTTTTACATATACTATTGTACTTTTATATACACAAAATCTAAATAATTTTTAAAAAATGTTGATAACATACTATTCAACATTTCTATTATATATCTTGAGTAAATTTTTCTTATATATTTTATGGACTTCTCATGTATTGGTGTAGGATTCTCAAATTTTTGCCAAAAAATAATAATTTTAATTAGTTTTTAAAAAGATAAAGTGACAAAGTACTTGATTCAATTAAATTCTTACTGTTTCCCAATAGGGAATGAACAAAAGTTATTATTCATTACATAACATATGGAGGTTTCACATTCAAATAAAGGAGTAGTGTGGAGAGGTCAAAGTCGTCTTTGCGTTTGCAATAAGAGGAGAATGAAGGGAGAAGCGTGAATGGAAGAACAAAATGAAAAGAGAGAGATGAAGGAAATGAACAAGTGGCATAGATGTTTCATGCAATAAGAGATAGAAACGAAGAAGAAGAAGTGAAAATGAGATTTGCATTCTTGAGTAGAGAATAAAAATGGAGGAGACGATGAGTTTGGTAGAGACACATTTAAATTGTGGGGGTGTAATTTCACTTAAGTTTTAACCCTAATAAGGGAATAGACTTCGGTTCTTTGTAAAACTGAAACTTATTTGAAATAAGTTTCAATTATTAGTAGTATTAAAACCTATTCACCTACTTTAGAAATAAAAGATAAAAATAAAAGTAGAATTTTGTGGAATCATTTATGCTTTGATATTTTGAGATAATCAAAGTCTATTCTAGAATAAACTTGAGTTCTTAGTAGAATGAAGTCTATTATCTTGCTTCAACAATAAAAATAAAAAATAAAAATAAAAATAAAAATAACATTTTGAAAATTTATAGGATTATTTATTCTTTGGTTCTTATATAATTGAACCCATAGGCCTGACATTTGATTAACTGAACCCATAGGCCTGACATTTGATTTTAGGCTCATAATTTTAAAAATATCATCACATTTTTAAAGTCTTTGAGTTTCTTGAAACTAAAACATATCAGACAATTTAGAATGTGTTTTCTTTTCCTTTTAAATGTGCATTTTACTTATTGTATGAATTGTGTCCATATTTACAATATTATTATTATTGTTTAGTAGGCCCAAAATAGCCTAATAAGTGAAGATCCATGTATACTATCCACATGATACACTAGTTATCCTAGAATAATAGAAATATAATACAATAACAAAACTTTTTCATTATGTTTATATATTATTCTTAGGCCTAAAAAGACTATAACTATATGACACCTCAGAAAGTATCACATCTCATAATTACTTTTACTCATACATGGTAGACTTTTTACTCTTAGTAATTCAAAACTCGATCACCTCATAGTGCTTAACTAAATTTGGTAATAACACTTACTATTTTCATAATTAACCAAGTTTTCATATCGCATTCATCTCAAAAACATTATTTTTTTCTATCTTTTTTCATATGTTTTATTTTTCAATCTGAATTTCTATGTCTAAATATTATATATATAATAATAATAATAATAATAATAATAATTTGTATATTGGAAATATGACGATTTTATGAAAGAAAAAGTAATATATCCTAGATAATAGGCATATTAAAATAGTAACAAAATATAATGAGCAGACTACATATGTAAACAGTTTTCTTTAACAAGTGGTCATTATTAAAAAGTTGGAGTCTGGTATAAAAGGATATTCAATATTATGTAGAAACTAACTAGTTCTAGTGTGAATGAGAAGTCGAAAAACAAAAGAAAATGGTTTTTGTTGGGTGATTGGTTTGATATTTTTGTGTGAATTAGTATAAGATATGATATGATTTGATGGATGTTTAAATTGACAACGGTCCTTGATTCATGGGCAAAAAGTTGTCAAATTGGAAATGTAAATGGTAATTTCACAATGGAAAGTAAGTGACTATTTTGGAAATGGTTAGAATAATAAGGAATTAGTAAATGCATGATGAACTGTTTACAGGTAATGGAGAGCGTTAACGCTCAATTCCTTGCATTTTTTTATTCATAATCATTTATTGATTCAACTATGGAGTTTGTAATCATTCATTTATTTGAGCTTTTTTCGGCATGGACTATACGTGTATCACTGTACCACTGCTGTAATCCATAAAGCATCAGTTAAATGTTTTTGAAACTCTATAAAATGTTTTTGAAAAAAAAAACATCTATTCTAAAAATCATTTATTTAACAAATATATATGATTTACTAATTAAATAATAAATTTTTATTTTAAAATATTAAAAAAATAAGTTAACCTTTTTTTTATGAACAAATTGGTCTGTTTAGTCATTGAATTGATGAAAACAGGTAAGATTTACATAGACTGGACTAGTTTCAATAAATTTTTGTTTTATTTTTTATTTTTTAATATAAAATCTAATATATATATATATATATATATATATATACTGGGAAATATTAATAAAAAATATAAATATATAAAATTTACATTTCACTTAAAAATAAACTTTTTATATTTATTTTTTATCATCAAATAAATCTTTTCATATAATTATACTAGATTTACTTGGAGTATTCTAATCCATATATACAGAATTTTCAAAGAATGATCTCCTTAACAATAGGTTTCAAAAACTTATAATGAAGATCACTAGGAGAATACCCGTATAACCTTATCAACCAAAAATTCCTGCATGTTATGGTTTTCGTTTAAAAGAACTAGAGAGCATAATGAATTTGTGCTTTGTTTTCTTAAAAATGCTTTAACAGCGTAACGATTTCCTCTTCCTTCGTAGCCTTTACACCACTTATCACTCCCTGGCATTTCCTTTATAGACACATGCAGATTTATCGGTAATGAGAAATTTTTGATGGAATTGCTCGATATCCTTGTTTAAATTATCGATAAAAATTGATAAGCATACTTGAAAATGGTTGAGTGAATTATTGTTAAATATTTTCATCGGTAAATTTATATGAGTTGTATGTCGATATGTTTGTCCGTAAATTTGTGAAATTAAATTGATATTTTAAATTCTTTTTCCAATTTCACTTTCTTTTCAAAGGTGAATTCTTTTCTCCTCTATTTAAAAGTTTCCTCAAAAGTGAAATAAAGTGTCGTGACATTGTCATGGAAACTGTTGATAGCTTGAGGGTCAAAACCACGCTCCAATCAAGACCCTATCACTAACATGAATATTAAAAGAGTTCAACAATAAACAAAATAAAAACAATAAAATAAAAGATAGGAAAAGTAAAGAGAAATCCTGTCTAAACAAAGAAGCGTCCATCAGTAGACGCTAAATACAATTACTCTCTAATCATCAAAGTCCTCCTCCTCATCAGCTGCATCTCCACCTCCTGTTCCACCATCTGCATGTGCCGGACCCTCTGGATATGCCACCATGGCTGCAAACTCCTCCTGTGAAAATAAACTTCCTATTAGGAAAGGCGGGACGTGAACGTCCTCAGCAGCTCCTTGCTCTCCTTCTGTAAAGAGCCATCATCCGGGCCTCCATCAGGGACATATACATGTCCCGCATCTGAAACGGGGCGACTTCATGGGCAGGCCCTTGTGCTGGTGGTGGTGCCCTCCTGTGCACCTTGGGAGCCTACTGTGGTGGCGTAGCTGGACCCTGCTCCTCTGTAGTGCAGTAGTAGGTAATATAGGCCTCATCCAGCTCCTTCCTTGGATGCTCTAGTGGTGACGCTGACACATCAACACCCATAATCTCACACAGATGTGTGATCAGAGAGGGGTGTCCCAAGGGGGTCCTGCTGCTCACAACATGTGCACAGCTCTTGATTTCCTCAGCAATAACTGCCCCTAAGTTGACCGCCCTGCCACTTAAAGTACAATACAAGAGAATAGCCCTCTGAGTGGTGATATCAGACATATGAGAGCAAGACTGTATATTGGCCTGGGAGAAGGTAATCCAATATCTTGCCAGTGGTATCAAGGATGCCCTCTTGATGTGGATAGGTACATCAGATCTGCTCCTCTCAAAGTGCCCTCCAAGCACACATAGGGTCCTTTCCACATCCTCATAATCAACCCCTTCAGCCATAGCCCGCTCATACTGGCACTACTCTTCTTCCCAATCAGTGCCCAAAAAGGTGTTGATGGTGTCAGCATCAAAGGAGGTTTTCTTGCCCCTCACATAGCTGGTATAAGTCTTCTGCTCTCCTCCTAATGCCTTAGCATTAATGTAGAACTCTTACACAATAGGGATGCTAGCAGGAGCAGGATAAGTGGCCAGGTTCCCCCAGCCTCTGGTGTTGACCTCTCTTCTAAACTGGGGGGCCAAAGTAGGGATCATTCCTACCCTACGTTCCATTAGCAGCTTCTTGGCATCCATTAAGGGAAAGTACCTCTCGTGGGCAGCCGTCCTGAACTGGTGGGAGTAGTACTGCTCTTTTTCTTTTCTCTTGTTGCCTGCAGTCTTCATTCTCCTACCTAATGAGGATGTCATTTCTGTACACAAAGAATCAAAAACAAGGCCAGAAAACATCAAACATTTGCATTGGACCAAAATATAACAGCCCAATACCACTGTTCCCAAGACGATTAGGGAATCATCAGTGCCATCTGCATAGGACCACAAAGCCAAAAAACAAAAAAAAACGTGTGCTGTTACAAACGTCCGCCGCTCGAGCCCCCTAGTCCGCCCGGGCGGCAAGCGGTGCTGCCAGGCATGGGTTGCTTCCATTTTTCAATTTCCAAATCAGTTTCTACGCAATCCTAGCCAAAATTAGCACAGTTTAATCGGTCCAAACAGAGTAGGCACACTAGAATCACACACAAACAGAAACAGAAAAAAATTACAAAAATACAAAAAAAATAAAAAATAAAAGTTTGTAGGAACACTGGGTTGCCTCCCAATAAACACTTCTTTAACGTCACTAACTTGACCTAGAGCAATCACAAAATAAACAGAAAATAAAATAAAAATAATCAAATAAAAGTTTGTAAAACACTGGGTTGCCTCTCAACAAGCGCTTCTTTAACGTCACTAGCTTGACCCAATAAGCTCATGTCTCATCTTTGATTTTGGTGTCATCTTTTCCTTTTCCATACCAATTGATCTTCAGCAACTTCCTGTTCACCTTTTTAGTTCTCCTTGAAATTGGAGATTTAATCACTATTAGTCCATCAGCTCTGACTTCTTTCACAACCCAAAGCTTTTTATTAAATCTCACTAGTAGTCCTGGTTTCAGTTCTTCATGTTTCTCTAGAGAATCTTGATGAACACTTGCTCCTTTGTTGTCTTTTTCTTCCTGTCGTACTTGTGACAAAAACAATTTTTACCTTCCTTACATGGCTTGGCAGCTTTAGTACTGGTCTCTGGTGTACCTCCCCTTAAAGTCCTGAGACTAGTCTTCTTAACCTGGATTGACTGCTCAGCATTGAAGACATTGAAAATCACCTCCTCTTCTTGGTCTTTAAGTGTTATAGTTCCATCATCCACATTAATGATTACCTTGGCCGTTTTCATGAAAGACCTTCCAAGAATAATAGGGATCTCCAAATCTTCCCCCATCTTCATTATCACAAAATCTACCAGAAATATGAGATTGTCAATTTGAATCATCACATCTTCCACTGCACCATAGGGCTTTTTGGTGGATCCATCAGCCATCAGCCATAAACAAAGTCATCTTTACAGGTTTGACTTCAAGACCACCAATATTTTCAAGAACAGATAAGGGCATCAAATTAATACTGGACCCTAAATCAATTAGGGCTTTCCCTATTTTATGTTTCCCAATAGTACAAGGAATGATGAAACATCCTGGATCTTCAACCTTAGGAGGGAGTGCCTTTTGTAAAATCACACTGCATTCTTCCTGTACCTCCATTGTTTCCTCCTTTAAATATTTCCTTCTTTTGAAGAGTTCTTAAAAAATTTAGCATATTCAGGAATCTGCTGCAGTGCTTCAGTCACAGGAATTTTTATTCTTAATTTCCTGGAAATTTCTTCAATGCACCCTAATTGTTTTTCTTTTTCTTTTCTGGAGAACTCTTCAGGGTGATTGAGATTTTTCTCTACTTTTTCTTTCTTTGTCTCAACCTCTTCTTTTTTCTTTCTCTCATTCTCCTCTCTTTCTTTTTCTTTTTCACTCAAACTTTATTTTTCTTTCTCTCTCTCATCTTTCATACTCACAATGACCTTATATTCTTCTTTGGGGTTAACTTCAGTATTAGCCCCAAAACTTTTGATAGGCATTTCTTTCAACTTCTTGGCCATTTGACCAACCTTCATCTCCAAGTTTCTTATAGCAACTTCAGTGCTTTTCTGAGTGGAAAGAAATGCTTGCATGAATTGTTGGAGGGTCTCCTCAAGCTTTGTAGTTCTGTCAGATAGAGAGGGTTGTTGTTGCCACTGTTGTTGTTGCTGTTGTGGTGGTCTATTGAATTGTCCACCAGTTTGCCCAAATTGGCTTTGTCCTATGCTTGGATGGGATTTCCACCCTTGATTGTAGTTGTTGGGACGGAACTGATTGCCCATGTAGTTCACATTCTCATTGAGATTCTCGGGCACTGCACATTAACCATTAATATGATCACCACCACATAGCTCATAGAGTTGCTATTGAACCTGTGAAACATTATGGCACTCCTTTGATGGTTGAGAAAGTTTTTTTTGTCAAAATCTCCAACTGTTGAGTGATAATTTTCTTTTGAGCAAGCAAGACATCATAAGACTTTAGCTATAAACTCCCTTAGGTTGTGAGGAAGTTTTTATTTTATTGTGCATCTCATTATTATTGGTAGCCATGTTGTCAATTAACTCATAAGCTTCCTCTGGAGTCTTGCATTTGATATTGCCTCCAACTGAGGCATCCAGCATCAATTTGGTTTGTGAACACAAACCTCCAAGAAAAAGAATGACTATTGTTGCTTCATCAAAACCATGAGTAGGTGTCTTTCTCAGCAAGCTTTTTGTATCTATCCCATGCTTGCCCTAATGATTCCTCCATGCCTTGGTTGAAAGAAGAGATTTCCTGCTTCCCTTTGTTGATCTTTGACTGTGGGAAGTATTTATTCAAAAATTTGGCAACCACATCTTCCCACCTACTAAAGCTGTTTTCAGGAAAAAGAGTTTAGCCATAGTTTAACGTTTCCTCCCAGTGAAAAAGGAAACAAACTCAATCTTATAGCATCATCTGACACTCCATTCAGCTTCACAGTATTGCAGATCTCATTAAAAGTGGTCAGATACTCTTATGGACTTTCATTGGACAGTCCATTGAATTGGTTGCTTTTTACTAGATGGATCAACGCAGGCTTCATCTCCATGCTTGTGGCATTGACCATTGGCTTTGCAATGCTGTTAAAATGGTACGGGCCAACAATAGTTGCATAATCTACCAAAGTACGTCTGCCCTCATTGAGTTCCATGCTTTCCTGATCAAATTGTAGGACCTGTGAAATTCTTTCTAGAGAAGGTACTCTAGAAAGTCTCTTTCTCCGTGGCCTCCTACTAGTCTCAAGTCCTTCAAGAAGAGGTTCAAAACTTTTGTTGCTCATTGTTCTTACTGTATCCTGCATAAACCAAACAAAACCCTAGAAAATATTGCTAGTACAAAAATAAAAATAAAATTAAAAATAAAAGATACGAAAATAAAATAAAATAAAACAAAATAAAATAAAATAAAACCAAAATTAATTAAGAATCACACAAATAGAATAGTTTAAACCGTGAGTTCCCAGCAACGATGCCAAAAACTTGTTAACAATATTTTTGATCTCCAGAAACGAAACCAAAAACTTGTTGATGGATCGGCAAGTGTACCGAATCACACAAGTAATATAAAATGGTACGACCAAGTATCGTATCCCTGAAGACTCTCGGCACTAAACAGTTGTGTGATAACTCAATTAATTAAGACTTAAATAAAATGAGATTGTTGGTTTCAAATGCAAAGACATAAAATTAAATATGAATGCAAATTGATCAATAGTAGAGTAACACAAAGATGAACGGAGGTTGTTTATAAAATGAGATGAGTATGTTGTTAGGGTTTGATTTCACCAAGTTTACTCTCATGTATATAAGAATTCTTCTTTTTACATTAATATTAACGTCACTCACTAAATTACTTAGAACCCGATCCCTCGGCGCAATAAGCCTGCCTTAATTCCTAGTTCGTGCAATTCCTAGCGTTTCTAGAAAATTAAGTCTGAATATCAAGAGCTTAAGACGACCAAGTACTCATACCCTCATCCCTGAGAAATATTACCCTTGGGAAAATTCAACAAGAATCTGAATTGTAAGGAACCTCCCAGCACTCATGCAATTCATAAATCATGCTACTAAATGAGTTAAATAGAGCAAGCATTGAAATAGATGAATTCCTTAATAATTAATGAAAAAGCATATAATCTAAGAATCAATTCAAATACATGAGAGTTCACAAGGTTACATCATTCCCCAACAACAAATAGAGTTTAGTTCCCCATAGAAATGGAGAAACTATATGAATAATGGAAGAGCATGAGATAGTGAAATTCTAAGAGTAAAAGAGGAAGCTTCCGCCTCCAGATCCGCCTTTAGAGAGTAGAAGAGTGTGTTGTTGTGTTACTCCAGCCAGAGATACAAAACCTAGAGCGCCTGGGTCCGTTAAATAGAGTTGGAACAGAGTAGAAACAGGGCCCGGTCCAAAAGAGTCGAAATAGAGCAAAAATTGGGCCGGATCTGCAACGCGCGACGCTTGGGCGCCCAGGCGGTGGACGTCGATTTCTATAGGGCTTGAGCCTTCAATTTTGCCCAGGCTTTGGGGTTCGACGCCCGGGCGGCGGACGTCGACTTTTCCACGCTCAAGCCTCCTGCAGGTCGCCCAAGCTTCATGCGGTTCCCTCTTCTAGTGCTTTTCTAGGCCTTTCTGAGCTCTATATCATTAGCACTTCATCTCTGCTTCCTGTATTAACTCATTTTCTATCAAAACAAAGGAAATTAGTCATAAAATCATCAAATTCAACCTCAACTCTCTTATTCACACAATTTAATGAAAAAGCATGAGTCCAAGCAAGTTTTTAAGTCAAAAAGGGTGCATTTAGTATCAAATTACATCACAGATAACGGTATTTTAAACCGTTATCATATTTGTCACTATTCCATTAAGTTTGTTCGATCAAAATTCATTATTCATCATTGTTTGTTATTTCTTGTATTTGTTCTTACCTTTTTGAACATTTTAATCGATGAAATTAAGTTTGTTTGAGTCATTCCTATGCTAAATTCCATTTC
This sequence comes from Vigna umbellata, assembly GCF_029865625.1. NCBI lineage: Eukaryota > Viridiplantae > Streptophyta > Magnoliopsida > Fabales > Fabaceae > Vigna > Vigna umbellata. Next base: position 79,145,357 of record NC_142165.1, on the reverse strand, counting down.
TTTTATTTTTGGTCATGTGCTTAGCTTATGGCTGATGCAATTTTGAATTATGCTTTAATTCTAGTATATATGCTTTGAATATGTGAATTGATTGATTTAGAGAAATGTTTGTGCAATGTATCAACCAAAGAAAGGATGTGAACGGTTGAATCTAACCTTGGTGATAGATTAGCCCGTGCATAATTCCTGATCACTTTCTTTTCATTGAATGCAACATGTTTGATGAAAATCTGGTATCATTAAAATATATTTAATGCATGTTCATTTTGATTTTTGACTCCATCCATGTTGTCTAGAGTCATGTTTAGTCCTTTACATGTCTTTATTTCCAAGTTTAACCTTTGAAAAATCACCAAAAATACATGTTTGAGCATTTTTTAAAACTGTTCTTTTTAGGCCCTTTGAGTGTTTTTTCTTTGCATATTTGAGTTCATACTTTTTGTTAGATCATCAATAAGTTCATAGAGTTAAGTTTCATATATGTCATTTTTTTAATTTCTTACCATATTTTGTTTCTATTAGGATTTTTCTATCATTTTATGTTTGTGACATTATAAACTTTCAAAAGCACATTTGAAATCATATTTGTGGTATGTAGTGTTGTCTTTCATGTTCTGTAAAATTAGAAGAAAAATAAAATACAAAAGAGCAGAAAGAAAAAGTAACAAAAAAAGTACAAAAGCAAAAAGAAAAAAATAAAAAGTATGGTATATTCCACACTACCATCTCTACTTTTTGGTGTGCATTTGTATGTTGATTTTCTTGTTGTTTGCCTCAGCAAAGTTCATGTCCAGCCTCTGGTCTAGCAGCTTGCTCCATGCATTTGATGCTACAAAGTGTGGCATAGCCTCATGTGCTCAAAATTTGCTAAAGGACCAAAAATCACCTTTTCTACTCTAGTCATATTTTGTTTTTGTGATCTATTTTAGAGCATTTATTTAGAGATTTCTTTTTTTTATAATGCAACTTTATTCTTAACCATTTAATTAATTGCTTGTCTCCCTTTTAATCATGGATTCATCACCTAAAAATTTCATTTGAAGAACCTTGTTAAAAAGAGATGCTCCTAAATTCCAATGCCTTGATCATTCATTTGATCAAAGTTGTATGAACTTTGGGAGCTATATGCTTTGGATGATATTATCTTAGTGACACTTACTTTATCTCTTGCTTTTGTAGAAGGATATTTGACCCCGGGAAAGAAAGCTAATTATCTCCCAAAAGGATGTTTTCATATTAAACTTGAATGTTTGAGGCAGATTCTTTTGAAGAGGGAGAGGATGATGGAAAATCCTTAACCATGGCCCAAACACTTTCAAGAAGAAGTTAGAATCATCTATTCAAGGTGAAACAAACTCTTTCTCATAGGCCATCATGGAGATTGAAAAGTAATGTAGGTTTATTTAAGCTATGTATTCGGCCAAGTAGTGCAAGTTTCTTTAGGCCATCTATTTCGGCCAAGTAGTTACGAATGTTTAAGGCTTGTATTATGACCTAATTAGTGTAGGGTCTTTTCTTAGTTGGACATCCAAACAATTTGAAAAGTATGTGCCATGTGTCATACTTCCATTAGTGAGGATTTGCTTTTAGTAGTGACCACATGACATTTTAAGAATGGAGATGATTGTGTTTTGTGAATGACCACATGTCCTCCCTTCATTGGAGAGGATTTGTCGATACTTTTCCACTCCTTAAAAGGCCTCAGTTTCGGCCAATGTGTGTAAAGGTGGAAGAACATGCTTTTAGAGTTTTTAAGAGACACCCTTGTATATATATAGATGTGTCTCCTCTATTGTAATAATTTTGGATGTTATGTAATGTTATGCTACCCAAACTTGGCCATACATCTCCTAGATCAAGACTAGAGCAACCCTAGAGGCTTTTCTAGTCACCAAACACTAGAGCGACCCTTGAGTTGGCCTTACCTCTCTTGGAGCCACCAAACACTACACCACCACCACCATATCTCTTAGAGGCCGTGAGCTTCTACCCTTTCCCTACCATAGCTCGTCAACCTTAAACCACTTCCCGCCACATTTCGGCACCATTCATAAAAGGAAACACTCTTCTATGCACATCTTCTAGCTTTGGCCCAACCTAGCCAAAGAAGTTGTTATCAACACCATACAAAGACAAGGCATGGAATTCATACAAACAATTACAATAATACAATCCAACAAGGTTCAATCACCAACAAGGCATTTAGAGCACGAGACCTCCTAAATCAATACACAAGCACAACAAGGAATTACAATGCATAACAAATAACAACACACCATGGAAATCACACACAAATAGTGAAGGTTAGCTCCTATTACTTCTAATCCAGTCAAGCCTTCAAGTCCTACTTGTTCCTCCTTCAACAATACACAACTCTAGCCTCATAACAACTTCACAATTCTTTTCTTTAATTCATACCTCATGGTTCTATCCTTACAACCTCACAACCTCTCTTTTCTCTAGTTTCTTATTTCTTGTTCAAACCTTTTAGACCCTAATATCACTTATATAACCTAGAGAGTTTACTTTAAAAACTACTATACACCCTATATAACCTTCTTGTTAGCCACCCTCAACCCAACACAAAGTGGCAGCATAGCTTGGTCGGCTTCTACGAAGCCTGACCAACCTTTGTCAAACCTGGTCGTCCACAACAAAAGCTGGTCGGCCTCCATCGAGCTCGACAGAAGAGAGCCTGGCTGGAAAAATGAATGTAGAGAACTTTTAAAATATTGCACAGTGACAGTTGCTCCATATAAGGTTTGAACACACACCGACAAGCAAGCAAAAAAAAAGATAGCCACACCAACCACTGTTCACAACATGCTAAAATCACACACAAGTAATCATATAAGCCTACTTTACACAATAAGGTTATTAGAAGAAAAATAAAAATAAATAAACATTTTATGCATGCACAATGTTAAGAGGTGAACTTTAAGCCTAACTCAACCCTACAAAACCGGCTTGTAAGGTGAGGTTTGCACCCACTTATATACTCTAAATTGGCCTTATCTCTAGGCGATGTGGGACTTCCAGGGACTTCCAACACGCCCCCTCACGCCGAAGTATATACATCTCGAGCGTTAGACTAGACATTAACAGGTGGTCCGACAACGACCCGGTAACGGGTGAAACAATATGCCCAACAAACAACAAATATTAGAGTCAGGTTAGAGCCTATCCTAGCGAGATTTGTTGGGCATGTTGTTCCACTCGCTATCAGGACACTATCGGACCATTCTTTAATGTCTAGTCTCACGCACGAGATATATACCTCGGCGTGAGGGGGGTGTGTTGGAAGTCTCACATTGACTAGAGATAAATCTAATTTAGAATATACAAGTGGATGCATAACTCACTTTACAAACCAGTTTTGTGGGATTGAGTTAGACTTAAAGTTCACTTCTTAACACATAATAATTAAACACAAGACCACTAGCCTATAATAAAATGCTTTAACCACCGGAGTTTTACAATTATTTATTTATCTAAATTATAACTAATACAATATTTAATTGCCTAATATCCGTTAATAAAATATTTTGCATATCTTAACATAATCTCCATTTCCATTAGGTACTAAAATTATGTTGAACTTTTTAATATCTCTAATTTCCAATCCACCTTCTTCCTTATATTTACATTTACATTTTGTACTTGATCCAAGTTATTTTTTTATCTTCTGAACTTATCCTCAAAGAAAGTTTATATATATATATATATAATTTTACATGTAATTTTTGTGTGTGCTTTGAAAAGGATAGATAGAATAGTGAAAGAGCTGAAATAACATATTTAATGAGACATATATATTAAAACAAGTAAATATAATACATCTATATTTGAATTCAATAACAACAACAAAAATTAATTAGTGACTATAAGTCTTTTAAAGTTGTAAGAAATATTAAGACTAGATACATCATCCAATATTTTATGTTTGGGGAAAATTTAAGAACTAAAATAATTTCGAGAGTTTAATTTTAAAGAAAAAAGAAAAAGAAAACAAAGTTTAAACTAGTGACCCTTTTAAACCGTCACTTTCTCGTCTTCCTAATTACAGGTGGTTCTATTAGTGCTGTCTGAGTTGAATTCATTATATAAATTATCTTGATTTCTTATATTCAATTATAAAGTTTAACTTGATCTCTCTGATTCTAGAATATTAAATTTTAATTCTTGATTCTAAAAATCTATGAAATGCAATTTTCTATCCAAATATATATAATTAGATATTTTAAGATCATTTTCTATTTTTCTAGAATTTATGAACATAAGTTAATTTGCCATATCAAACTCCGGATGAAATTATACAAATTTCATGACTCATGTTTTACTTAATGAAATTATATGAAACAAATTTGTTTAGCGAATAGACTTAAAATACTACACTTTGAATTTGAAAAGACTTTGAAACAAATAGTAATATCCTTAAAATATGACAATTATATTATGAAATTCTTAACCTGATTTAATAAATAATTGTACATACCAACTTGTAAAAAAATATTGAAAAAATAATTACTGTGAAACTAGATTAAAAAGCTTTCTAGCCATATATATTTCATAATTATTAGATATCCTTTACTCTCTGTTAAACAAAAAATTTCAAATGAAAAAAAATATATTGCATTATATGTTTTGCATTGTTTGATGATATCGCGCCATATCAATATCATTTGGTGAGCATTATCTACGAAAAGAGTTATTTGTATTTGGCTTGAGATTGTTTAGTATTGTATAGAAAAAAAAATTCACATATTTAGTAAATTCAATTTTTATGAAATAAAATTTAATATTAATCATATATAATTGAATTTCTATACTGAGAGATAGATGTATTTACATGCACTAATTTTGTAATGAGATGAAAATACCTCTATAATAAATGGTGTTGAGAAATGATAAGATTAAAGCTATTAATATAATGAAATAGACATAGCTTATAAAGGCATTAATGATGGATAAAATCTTCAAACTGGGTATTCTTGATGAGGACGGTATCAAAGGATATATGTGTTGACCTATCGTTTTGCATGAAAAGTTAATGATGGATAATGGCCTGCATTAGATTTTTCAAATGAGAATTTAATAAGAACAAGTACTCTTGGTATATTGATATATTGATATTCATGAGGGATGAATTAGTTACCAATTTAAGAGAAATATAAGTACTCTAGGTAATTCCGAAAAAGGAAAATATAATCCTTGGAAAATCATTGTCAAGGTTGATATAAAAGTAAAACTAGAAAACTTTAGGTTTCTCTTACAAAGTTTTGTGTTTTTGAAAGTAAGTGTAGGTTGAGATCATTGAATCCCCACTCATCTATTTCTTCTTTTTATGTATGTACTTGTTAGATGGATAGGTGAAAATATCATTCAACTAAAGTGATTGAATTTCCTTATTATTAGGAATGTAATAAAGATTGTAACTATCGAATAGCACATAGGAAATTTGAAAACTATTTCATTTATACTTATCTGTTAAAGATAAGGTTATATAATGAGATAAGGTAAATTTGCATTACTCAAATTACAATAATATGTAGATATATTTTTCACATATTTCTTGAGATTATTATAACAAGAAAATGAAATTCCATTTTAAAAAATTATGTTTCCTTTTATAATTATTGATAATATTTTTTAAAAATAAATATGAAACAGTTGTCTTTATGATTAAGATATTCCACTAGTGTATGCTTAATATGTTTATATGATAAAATATCAGACTTTATCTTTCTCAAGTGATTTGATGACGTAAAAAAGAGGCGATTTGATAATAATGTAAAGAGGCATATTCACTTCTGATTCCTAATATATATCTTTTCATACAAAAATTTAATATTTCTAGATTTATATTCTTTATTAATTTGTACGAAAACAATATAAAAATAGAATAATATATCAATCAAAAGAAGTTATTACTTTTACTTTATCGGATGTGAAGTTATAACTTTAAATGAAATATTTCTTATTTTCATATGTCGTAAAATATAATTTAAACTTTAAAGAATAATTGAAATTTACGTCAATTAAGTTATATGATATATGTTTGATATAAATAATCAAAAAGTTAAATAAGTGTGGTGATATTTTTATAAATAAGAATAACATTTTTATGTTTGATTTTTTTGAGATAAGAAGTAAACATCTTATTACCAACATAAACATAAATAAGTTCTTTTATATCTAATCGTAAGAGATTTCTTTTACCACAAGATATTTTACATAAATAAGTATTTAAAATATTGTGTGTAATTTTTCATTTTCATTTTTCTTCAAAATTTGTGCATTTGACTTCTCTTCCCCAACATCACTTTCATGGGTGATGATTTCATTCCATAGAACCCGACCACGATGACCCATTAAGGATCATAGTTAAACTTGCTAACTTTTTCGTGATGAAGACTTTAATAGATCAAGGCAACTTGATGGGCATATTGTACTGGAGAACCTTCCAAAACCTTCCAAATGACTGAGATTCTTTAAGGACATTATCACACCTAATGACAAATAGATTGTAGGGTTATTGGGAGAATGAATAAACACTCAAGGATATATCGATTTGTACACTAAATTCAGAGAGGGAAGTAAAAAATACAAAATTATTAAGGTTTTTTATCATATAATCAATGTCAGCACATTGTAGAATGTCATACTCGGTTGACCTTCACTAAACAAACTTAGAGTAATAATGGCAACCCCATATATATATATATATATATATATATATATATATATATATATATATATATATATATATATATATATATATTGATAGAAGACTATCTCTTGAACATATATGTGAAGAACTTGAGAAAGAATATTTATAATTCAAATGATCTATGACAAGGTCAAAGATCAAAACACATGTCTTTGAATCTTATAATGTTCCATGAAGGAGGGAACTTAAATAACATGAAGATCATAATTGAAGAATAATTAGGAAATTAAATAAATTATAATTTTATTTTAATTTTATAGAATGTTATATTCGCTTAGGCGGACTAGTTTGTGTTTGTTGGGCAAGCAGGCCTCGCTAGGCGAAAGTCCGCGTTTGCAATTTTTCGTTTTCTATTATTTTAATAAGATTTTGGCTTTATTTTAGGGTTTCTAAGTTTTCTTAAATTTATGTGTCTATATATAGAGGTACTAAAAGCTTATGTAAATACTTTAAAGTCATATTATATTCATTTACATTCTTTGATACAGGATTATCTTGGTTCTTGGACTAAAACTTTAATTCTTATCAAAGTTAACATTTTTATGACAAATATTCACTTAACTTATCAATCTGCTAGATTATGGTGTCCCCATCCCTATCCCATTCCTCTTCTTCTCTAATATTTTTGTTGTGTCTCTTGAGGATTCAAATTCGTAAGTGATCATACCTTTTCTGGGATAGGATCATATCATATGGTATCTAGAGCAAAGTTCTAGTTTGAAAATACTCTTTTATCTTATTTTTCTTTCATATTAAAAAAAATTGAAAAATTCTTGAATGTTTGTGTTTTGTGCTTTGCTTTACAATTCTGTTCGGTTAATTGTTTTTAGAATTTTATAAGTAGTAAAACCCTTAATAATTTATCCAATTACATTGAGTTTTTAATTTTTCGTTTTCCTTCATTTAAATTGTGCTACTTCTACATTTTATTTTTCTGTTAATTATAGTTTCAATTAATTATTTACCTTGATCTTACACGAGCTTTTGTGGTTGAAGGGCAATTTGTTAGTTTTCTTTATTGTTGTGTTAGTACAAAATTGAAAAAAAAGAAGAAAGAATAATAGATCCAAGAAAAAGGAAAACATATATATATATATATATATATATATATATATATATATATATATATATATATATATATATATATATTGAAAGAGAAGTAAGAATCCAAGACTAGAAAAAAAATTGTAGAGTTCAACACAATTATTATGCTACACTATTGCTTATGGTAGTTAATCTATTGAATTATATTTAGTCTTATTTTAGAGTTCCCTAGTGGTCTCATTTAACGTTTTTGGAAGCCTTATTATTCTCTAATTTTTTTATTTTATGTCTTTTAAAATTTTCTTGAATTTTTTTTCTAATGTTTTGTATTTTCTTTGACCTTTTGAGTCAATATTTAGATATCTATATGTTTTTCACATTGTTTATTCACTCTTTGCATAATCTATTGGAGTTCTTTGCCAAGTGTGAAAGGGAATTTGAATGATAAAAGGCAAGAAAGTACATTCAAGAAAAAAGCCTATAAGTGTGATATACGAGTGAAATTTGAATAAAACACTTAGACGAGTGGTGAGGATCTAAATATATTATCTTATTTTGTTTTTTGAACCTTTTGTAGTATTTATGAATATTGAACAATGCCACATGTTCCAACATAGGCATCCTTTTGGAAGTTGTGTGTTCTTTATTCCTTGATGGAGATTATTAATGCCTTGGAGTCCAAAATTGTAAAGTTCAATGGCAAAATTTCTAGTATTAAAATGAAGCACAAGCATGAATTTCTTTTTTCCAGGAGTTAAATCAAGTGTTATAAGATGTTCCAAATCTGAAGGCTATGGGCATGAAACTCGGCAATGTCTTAATTGGAATGCATGTCCCATGACTAATATGACCTTTAAAACTACATTCCATATTTGAAATAAGAGGAAGAAATGACTTTGCAAAAATTAGATGCATTGAAAAGAAAACAATAACAGAAGCTTAAAAGAGCATAAGAGAAAAAAACACTTATAGAAATGGAAGAAAGAGAAAATAGAGGCAAAGAAGAGAAAGAAGAGAGAGAAGGTGAAGAAAGAGATAAGAGAGAAAAGGAAGAGAAATAAAAGAGAGAAAAGAGAAAGAAAAGAAAGAGAGAAGAGGACAAAAAAAAGAGAAAGAAAAGAAAGAGAAAGAAGAGGAAGAAAAAGAATAGAAAGAAGAGAATGAAAAGAGGAAAAAGGAAGTAAAAGAAATATGAGTACAAAAAGAGAAAAAGAAAAAGAAAGAAAAAACCATCCTGATTTGTCATTGAAGGGAAGTAATAATTCATCTCAGTTTTGTTTTGTTGCCTAGGAAAGATTTATTCATCAAGGAAGCAATACAACAATAATGAAAGGAAGAAAGAATGGCATAAAAGAAAGGCACAAGATTGGAATTCAATGAATTTATATTTGATAATCTATTAGCTTGTTTGCTAATTACTTTGGAAATTCAAAGCTATATTTTTAGTTTGGACACAAATTTAAAAATAATTGTACATGAGTTAGTTTGTTTTCCTATTGCTAACCAATCTATGAATAAGGATGCAAATTTGCAAATATATGCACATGAGTTAGCTTGTTTGTCCATCTCTAAGCAACCTAAGGACAATCAAAGTCATACTTATAGTTTAAGTGTTTATTGGACAATATTCTTTTGATTTTCTTTGAGCACTACATCTTAAGTTTAAAAATGTTTGATAATTTGTTCAGGTGTGTATTTGACCATAGAGGCAGACCTTCAAAGCCTTTGATAATAAGAAACTTGTCTCTTTCAAGATCCAAATATCATTTTAGCAAAATTTCTATTTTGGATTGTTTTAGATTTGAGTCTTTGATTTATGTTTGTGTTTGTGCCTAAGATCTTCTACAATTCAAGTCAAATTCTCTCCAAAAGGAGGAGAATGATAAGTAATCTTCAAATGGTATGAACTTGAAAAATGTAAGAAGGAAAGTATGTTAAAGGACTATCTCCTAAACATATATGAGAAGAACTTGAGGAAGAAAATTTGCAATGCAAAGCATCTATGAGAATGTTAAAATCAAAACACGTCTCATTGAATCTTATAATGTTCCATGAAGGAGAAAACCTAAAGAACATGAAGATCATGAGCACAATTGAAGAATAATTTAGGAAATTCAATAAATTGTAATTTTATTTTAATTTTACAAAATGTTAAATTCGCTAAGTGAGTCAGTTTGTGTTCGTTGGGTGAGAAGACCTCACTAGGCGAAATTCTACGTCTGTAATTTTTTTTCTACTATTTTTATGTGTTTTTGGCTTTATTTTAGAGTTTTTAGGTTTTCTTAAACTTATGTGCTTATAATAGAGGTATCAAAAGCTAACGTAAACACTTTGAAGTCATATTATATGCACTTGCATTCTTCGAGAAAGGATTTTCTTGGTGTTTGAATTAAAATTATGATTCTTATCAAAGATTAACATCTTTGTAACAAATCTTCACAAGACTTATCAATTTGCTATATTGTGGCATCCTCATCCTAGTCTTATTCCGCATTCTTCTTTGATTTCTTTTTGTTGTGCCTCTTAATGATTCAAATTTAGAAGCGATTATACTCTTTCTTGGACATGATCGTATCAGATATGAAGTTCTCATATGAATGTTGTAAGACCATGATGATCCACGTGGATTACCAAATGACATGGGAATGCTACATTGATAGCTTGAAGATAATGTCGACCTCGACCTAGTAGTGTCATAAAAAGTAAAAGTAGCGATGCCTGATCACCAACAACGCTTTAAAGATTGTATTGATTACCCCTCACAAGGTTATAGCCTTTTCCTTGTTGGTGTTACCCTCTCTTCTTAGGGCATGCTCCCTCTTATCTTTTATTAGGGCGGTTTGTTTTGTGGTTGCGAGTGTCCTTTTTGTATTCCCTTCAAATAAATGTTGTAGTCATTCATCCTATATTAGTACTTTGATGTTATCCTTTAGGGTCATATACTTTTTAGAGTTGTTTCTATAGTTATGGTGGTAGTGATAATGCTTGCTCTGGTCGACATTCAACAAGGTTGGGATTCTATGTGTTGTTTGATGGAAACCTTCTTCAAGCAACTTGAAGGCTCCATGTAGAAGCAATTCTAAAAATGGAAGCATATGATGATGAAGGATATGATGTGTGAAGAGTGGTATGAAAATGCATCTTGAACGAGGTTGAGCCAACCATAAAGGGAAAAGGGTTAGGAGAAGTCAAGTAGAAGACAATCCTAATGAACTTAGAGAAAAGGAGGTTGTTAATTTTGGTAGAGGTTCTTTTCATTAATTCCATGTTAAGTTTACAAGAGATATGGTCACTCCTGTTTATAGGATAGAGAAGTGAATCCATCTAAAGTTTGAATACAATGAATTAGCCAAGGTACACTGAACTAGGGATCTTCTTGAACCTTCCTCATGAGTAGATGTAATGTATGGAAGCATCTTCATTTAAACCATGTTCCAAAAGGTTTCTTAAGGCCCAAGCAAGCCTAAAAATGAGTTAGATCGCATCCCATTCAAGAGGGTAGTAAAAAAGGCTCAAAACTAGCATACCATAATTGTCTGAAAAAAAAATAATTGATTATCTTTCCCCCTAGTTGAATATTATCGTGATGAAACACAAAAAAAGGCCAAAGCTTCTTAAATAATCGATTACCAGATGAAATAATCGATTGTTTCAGTCACTTGTGAAGAAAATGGCCAAAAACAAGCCTAAATGACATGAAAACTTGGCCAAAATGCAATATCTAAAGCAAGGACTTATGTACATATTTACAAAGCTCAAGAGAAATGAAGATAAGCTAGTAAATTATCCTCCACAAGAGTAGAGTTCTTTGAAGCCCTTCTTCTTCTTCCAATCTCCTAGTCATAGCTCTTATTAAAGATTCAATGCTACTTTGTCTAGACGGTCCTCCATCATTGTTAGTAACAACTCAGTATTCAGGCATGGTTGGTATTCAACAGGGTGTACATTGTGAACCTTAGACCCCATAAGGACTTTTTCAGTCTTCGTAGAGGTGGACAATGTACTGGTTTCTATCCAAGGGCTTCTTCTTGCAACCTTTTTAGTTCTAACACGACTCTAAATTTGAGTTCTTTGAGTTGTATACATGTTGCAACTCTCTTCCTTAGTTCGCCTAGGTTTGATGTGGGCTTCTTGCATAAGCTGTTGGAGAATGGGCTTGATTTTAGGACAATGACCATGTCATGATTGCAACTTTGAGGCTTAGGTTTCAAGTATTAAGTGTCACTTTCACGAATTGTACCATGAATACACAAAGAGATTATTTCTGTTATTACCTAATAATCATGAAGGCTATCGATGTAAGATGATTGGGTTGATTAATGGTGAATGGTGTTCAAAACTTTCTGGCTTGTATGTCAAAGTAACATTTTGATTGAGGTAGTAAGCAACTAAACCAACCTTGGATCGCTCCTTTCAAAGAAGTGGAGAACACCTTGCACATGATAGTGTCTTCGAAAGTGTACACACTGACTTTAGTGACATAGATGTCGATGTGCTCATCTGAATATGTTGTACCATTGTATATATACAATGTGGGAGTCTTCCGAATCGGTATGAAGGATTTTTCCATTATCTCTTCTACGAAAAAGTGATGACATGATGACACCCCATAATCTCGAAACGCGTGCCCTATCTGGACTCCTCACTAGGTTGGAGTGCCACAATTATACTATACCTTTTAGTTTTTTCTTCAATATGACGTTCTCAACTCTCACCACATCCATCTCTTCTATGTTTTCCACTTTAGCATTTTCAACTTCTTTTTCAACTTTTTCATCAACTTCATTTGGTCGATATGACTATCTCGTCTCTCTTTAGGGTGGCGTCCCCTACTTTTGTCATGTTACTTGTAGTTATCATGTGATATTTAAAACGAATATATCCAATCACATAGTGAGTATCAAAATGTACTTACAAGACCGAGTGAATCCAATAAAACCACCAACTTGATATATCCTTAACCTTCATGTGTTTAGTCTTTAGTCTAGATGTTTGGATTCAAGATGAAAAATACTCTAATCTTCAAGTTAATACTTGACATTATTGGAGAGGTAAGTTTTTAATAGCTAACTTTTTTACTTTGGGAACTCACCTATATTTATACTATATTTATCTGACTATTATCTATACGGACGATTAAGGAAGGCTCAATTATGATTTAATTATAGTTTAGATCTTGTTTTGTCCTTAAAGTTGTTTAATTACATTTTTTAATGATGATGTGTTGTCTGGGTTGTTGATTATGTGCTGAGATTTCGAAGATGCGTCAATTGTCATTATATCGAAACTCTAACGATGGACTATTTATCGAGAGTGTATGCCAAGTCAACATCTATTCAAAATGCACAACCTTTACTTCGCAGTAGAGCTTTTCATGTTGCGTTCTGTTGTTGTCTATCAAAAAGTTCTCCTCTGCTATATATTTTTGTTAACGGCTATATGTAGTTTCTTGTTCAAACGGTTGTGTATGTCTCATTAAACTAAATTGGCAAAATTTTATGTTTGATAGCTTAGAATATATAACAATAGAGTTCTTTTGTTTCATTTTCTTTTATATCAATTGGTCCAATTATTACTATTTCAATTTGATCGATCAAAGTAACATGTTATAAGAATCTCAGAAAAAGAGGATGAAATAAAGTTAAGTGAGCCAATGAGCCAACACGTTTAACCCACCAACCCGTGATGGGTCAGGTCGGGTTCAAATTTTTTCGGCTTGCTAATAAATGAGCCGGGTTGGGTTGGCTCACTAAGTGGCTAACCCGTGGTGGGTCGGGCTGGGTTACCCATTTTGACAGCTCTATTTAAAACAATATAAAAATGGAATATAAATATAAAAACAAAATATAAACATATGAACATAAATGCACAGATATGAACGGAAAATAAATTAAATCCAATATCCTCCCTCAAGCTGTAGCATATATATCCTTAATGCTCAGCTTGGACAACAAAGATTGAAATTGTGCTGGATGCAAAGCTTTAGTATGAATGTCTGCAAGTTGGGCTGAAGTAGAAATGTGCAGGAGCTTAATTACAACAACTTGAACTTTATCCCTTATGAGATGACAATCAATTTCAATATGTTTTGTGCTCTCATGCATGGTTGGATTCTGTGCAATTTTTATAGCAGATTGATTGTCACAAAACAGAGGAACTGGTTGTGGTAAAGGTTGTTTCAAATCATGGATCAAATACAAAAGCCATTGAATTTCACATGTTGTGGAAGCTAAGGCTCTGTATTCTGCTTCGGTTGATGATCTAGATATAGTACCTTGCTTCTTGGATTTCCAGCTGATTAAGGATGCACCATAGAACACATTAAAACCAGTCACAAACCTTCTAGTGTCAGGGCAAGCAGCCCAATCAGAATCACTAAAAGCCTTGAGAACATGTTCTGTGTTGGAGGGAAAGAATAATCCTTGTCCTGGATTGTTCTTGATATATCTCAGGATCCTTATTGTTGTTGCATAGTGATCTTCCAAAGGATTGGAAAGAAATTGACTGAGAGTACTAACAACAAAAACATAAATCTGGTCTTGTGTTGGTTAGATATAATAACCTGCTAAGAAGTCTTCTATAGGCATGCACATCTGAATAGGGTTTCCCTTCTGTCTTGGAAAATTTTGTGACTGGCTGAATGAGAATAGAAACAGGTTGACATCCCAGCAATCCTACATCTTCTAGTAACTCTAGAGCATACTTCCTTTGTGACAAATTAATGCCCTGTTGAGATCTTGCAATTTCTAAGCCCCAAAAATACTTGAGTTGGCCTAGGTCTTTAATCTTGAACTTTGCATTCAATAGAGCCTTCACATTTTGGATTTCCTGGATGTCATCACCTGCCAAGACTACATCATCTACATAAACAAGTAAGATTGTGATATGAGCATAATCACTTTTGACAAAAAGTGAATAATTTGATTTTGATTGTATGTAGCCCAAAGAAAGTAAAGTAGTTGTCAACTTGTAATTCCATTGTTTAGATGCCTGCTTGAGTCCAAGACTTCAACAACTTGCAAACTTGCCCTGGTTTTTCTGTTTTGTAGCCAAGAGGAAGAGACATGTATACTTCTTCATCTAGATCCCCATGTAAAAAAGCATTATTTACATCTAGTTGATGTAAATACCAATGTTTGGAGGCTGTTAAAGCCAGAACCAATCTTACTGTTGTGAGTTTGACAGCAGGTGAAAAAGTCTCAAAGTAATCTAAGCCTTCTTGTTGTGTGTAGTCTTTGGCTACTAACATTGCCTTGTATCGTTCAATACTCCCATTAGCATGCCTCTTTATTTTGTATACCTACTTACCTCCGATAGGTTGCTTTCCATAAGGTAGATCAGTCAAAGCCCAAGTTTTGGAATTTTCTAAAGCTGCAATTTCTTGATCCATGGCATTTCTCCAACAATAATCTTTGATGGCTTGGTTATAGGGTTTAGGTTCACTAACTTGGGAAAGATTAAGGACATGTGATTTATGAAGAGATGATAATGCATCATAAGAGAGATATGAAGAGATGGGATATAAGGTACCTGTGGATGACTGAGTGGCGGAAGAAGTAGATAACATGTTTCAATGATAGTCCTGCAGATAAGATGGTTTATGTTTTGGCCTGGTTGATTTCATTTGTGGAGTAGTAGTGGCAGGTTCAACAGAAACAGGTTGAGAAGAAAAAATAACAGGGTTTGGAACAATAGAAGGAGGAGATGTAGGTGGTAAAGAGGGTTGATCAGTAACTTCTGAGAAAATAGGTGATGGAGAGGAAATGATTTTGGTGACAAAATCCAAGGAATTTTGTGTATCAATAGGTGAGTGCTTGTCACTAGTAACAAAAGGAAATATGTTTTCATAAAAGACTACATTTCTTGATAGAAAAATTTACCTAGAGTTTAAATCTAACAAAAGGTAGCCTTTCACTCCTTTTTTTAAAACCAAGTAAAACACATTTTCTTGCACGAGGTTGAAATTTTGTTCTATGAGCTTGAAGAGTTGAAGCATAGCAAAGTGAGCCAAAAACTCGTAAGTAAGTAATGTCAGGTTTAACATTGTGTAATAGCTGAGATGGAGAAAAATATGCCAAAACTTTGGAAGGTAAAATATTAATGAGTTTCCCAACATAACGAACAACAAAAGAGCAGAAAGTTATGTGCAAATGGGATTGAAACATTAAAGATCTAGAAACATTGTGAATGTGCTGATGTTTTCGCTCAACAACTCCATTTTATTGAGGTGTTTCAACACAAGATAATTGATGTTGTATCCCTTTTTGTCTATAAAAATATGTCATTGCAAACTCATTACCATTATCTGATCTAATAGCTTTTACATCAATGTCAAATTGTGATTTGATATAAGAAACAAAGCCAATAAGTTGTGATCTTGTATCTGACTTACTTGCCATCAATTTAATCCATGTGTGTCTAGACATATCATCCACTATAGTTAAGAAATATTTGAAACCATCAACAGAAGAAGTAGAATAAGGCCCCCAAATATTAGCATGAATTAAATCAAAAGGAGCTTTTGAAATAGTAGTACTTAATTGAAAAGGCAATTTCCTTTGCTTAGAATAGTGACAAATATCATAATGAGTGTATTTTGTATCAGGTAAAGTGGCATACATGGTGCTTAATTTCATATAATAAGAAGAAGAAGCATGCCCTAGTCTAGAGTGCCAAATATCTATAGAGTTAGGTCTTATTGTAGAACAAGCAATGGAATTCTCAAGAGTAATAGAAGCTGGTGAACCAAGGGGTGTGGATGCAGGAACTATCATGATATACAAGCCATCTATTTCTTTAGCTTTCCCAATCATCTGTAGGGTTTACTTGTCCTGTATTTCACATGAAAAATCAGAAATGGTAATTTTACAAGATAGAGACTTAGTTAACTTTGTGACCGAAATAATATTGACTGAAAAATTAGGAACAAACAAGACATTATGTAAAGTAAGGTGTGGGCTAAGAGAAACTGTGCCAGAATAATGAGCAAATGAAGAGTTCTTGTTGGGTAGTGATATTGTAATTAGTGAGATTTTATGATAAGAAATAAAATGAGACAAAGAACTGGATATATGATTAGTAGCACCTGTGTCTAGAGTCCATTGGGAATAAATATTACCTTGATCTTGAGAAGAAGTGGAAACATTATGAGAACTCACTAGATCGGTAGAATGTGTGACTGTGGGATTAGATTGAGGAAGAAGTGACAATAGACCATGAATTTGCTCTTGAGAAAGTCCCAAAGTTGAGGAATGTGGTTGTGCCTGAGAATTAGTGGAAGAAGGAACAATTGTAGAAGCCATTGAATATCACAAAATTGGACAAAAAATTTCACAACCCGAATCTCCAGAAACTTCTCCAGATTCCTCAAAAATCAATCCAAGGCTACGAGTGATTAAAGCACCCAATTGTTTCTCATTAAAAACCCTAGAAAGCAAAGTCAAAACATAAAACATAACGATGCGAGAGTAACAGAAGGAGTAGCCATAGAAGGAGAAGAAATTGTAGGAAGGCCAAGAACAAAAGGTAGAAGATGAAGATCTTGGCAGTAATAGAATTGGTTGTGGAAGAACGTGAGAAAGAATTAATTTTCTTCTGATACCATGTTAGAAAGTGGGTTTTAAGCCTAACTCAACCCCACAAAACCGGCTTATAGGGTGAGGTTTGCACCCACTTATAAAGTATGAATTGACCTTATCTCTAATCGATGGAGGACTTCCAACAGTTATTGTTGGTTGAGCTCACTGTCTATAATTACTCCTTATGCATGCAACAAGCCCACAAGCTCGTGAGCCAATTATTATGTAGAATAGGCCAACAAAATTAGTTTGCATTTCTTATGAGTGTTTATCTTTGCACCACCTCACTGCATCCTCACATTCCAAAATTAGTTTGTTGATGTGTGATTAGTTTGTTGATGTGTGATTGAGTTATAAATCAGTGATAAATTTTTTAAAATAAATATTTGTAAATAAAAACAATTATGAGATTAAGTTATCACAATCCCTATGATGATATGTATTTATAGTCTTATTAAACATATTAATAACATATAAATATTATTAATGAATTCTATTATTATAAATGGATATTGTTTTTATATAAAATATCATATATTTCATACATATTATAATTAAGGTAGGTACGTTTGAATCCGTTATTTATGAAGCTGTTTCTAGACTTATCAAATAATAATAATATTTTAAATACGAAGAAGATAGATACAATATGCATTGGAATGAGAGAGATGAATATGTTAGGTTGAAGGAAAGCTTGCAGCTTATGCAGATTTTGAAGATAATATGGTAGTTTGAAGGATGTGATTGTTGCTTTTATAAGTGCAAATAATGAGAAAGAGGACACAATGAAAAAAGGTTAATGGACATGTATGCGTAAATAATTGACAATTTTAGACTAGGGTTGGTGTTGTGATACATCTATTCTTCTATGATGGTTATGTTGAATAATGTTGTGGCTTATTATACCAACTTCAGATGAAATAATGCATGTGACTATCTAAAATTTAATTTTATTCAATTCAAAGGTACATTGTTTAATTTTTAAGATTTTTAGCTTGAACATTTATATTTGAGTTTATTGAGATGTGTACTTTATCAGTTCTAGTTAGATATTTATGTCAGTTTTCTGAAAGTTAACTAATATTGTTTAGAGTATGTATTTTTCTCAACTGATTTATGTACAAGAAGCAGATATTTTATGATTTTTGTCAAATATTCCTAAAAGTTTTATCCGATGATTCTATTAAAACAATTATACTTGGTTAATAATTGAGATTCATTATCTTAAACAAACCAAATTCATTACACAAATAAGTAAGAGAAAAATACTAAATAAAAAATAATAGTTAACTCATAAAAGAGAAAAGAAAGCAACCATAAAATCCAAAACATGGCCGCATTAGAACATTAATTTGTTAATTATGATTTGAAATTGGTGATTATGTGTAATATGTTTATGATGGGAATGAACCTAACTTTCCCACCTTATAGTATTTATTTATTTATTTTATAAATTAGATAAAGGATGAAAGGGGTCCACATGCCATTCATTAGGATTGCAAGAGAAGGATAGATTAATTAAATTATGAATGAATGAATGAAGGGTAGAGTTAACAGAGGACAAGGAGACAAGTGGTACCTAATGGTTCCCCACCATTGGATAAGAGTGGCTATACATTGGGCTTGACCCAATCATGAGTGGGGGCCCATTTTCTCATGCTTTTGCCATCAAATTCCCAAACCCTGTCCTGTCCCTGCCTGCACACTCTTCCTCCCTTGCGTCAGATCAACCTCACTGCTTCATCTTCTGTCATTTTTATTTCAATTCATTCAATCATAAACTCTTTATTATTAAAATATTATTAATGTCGTTTTATTTTAGATAAATATCTTGTGCGTTCTGCTTTATTTTAAATAATTCGGAATTACTAATTAATGGAAGTATTTTCACTCAAATATTGATTTCATTACACTGTAATTTATATTTAGTTATTTAATAATTGATGATAAAATAGGATGAAAGATTTATAATAATTTTTTATATTAATTTGTAATAAACAATCACTATTCTATTTTTGCGTGAAGTTTTAATAATCAAATAAAAACAACTATATTTTTACATATATGGGTCAATTAGAAAAGTTATCCTAGGAATTGACGAATGAAGAAAATGGACATATTAAGTAGTTGAAGTGTCTCATATCATAATAATATACTCTTTTTTTGTTCTTGCTAGCTGTATTAATTTGGAAGGAGGTTTGCAAGATGATTTAGTTCCTATCTTGGACATTGAAAGAAATGGATAAACATAATGCTAGATAAATAGACCATCAACTTTGCGTTACAAATTAGTTCATCTTAAATTTGTGTTTCACAATCAAAATTGAGACCAATATTGGGCTTAAGATTGATTGTATATTATTTATGCAAATGTTTAACATGTTGATCTATGTTGTGTTTGAGGAGATTTTGTCGATTTTTTTTTTGCGAGAATTAGATAAAAAATTATTTTTTATGCACATTTAATTCTTTATTTTACATTAAAAAGATTTATAATATGCTTTAACTTCAATTTTAGATAATTTTCTTTTAGTAGCAATGAATTTAATTTCATGTACATAATTGTTTTAATCTTGAATTTTCAGTTAATATAGCCTTTACTTACTATTTTGGTTTTAACTTTTTTTTAGATATTAATTTTGGTTAGTTTTAGTTGCATTGAATTCTAACATTTTTTTTATATTTCAAAATGAGAATACAATTTGTTGGATTTGAAATTTTATACAACGTTCTATTATTTTTTTGAAGTCAAAGCAAATTTGATGAATTTTTTAAAAATAACTAGATTCAATTTTCTTTGTTTTAGCTTAATCTTTTTTAATTGAGATGATGAATCTTATCAAAACTCATATTTAGGCCCATATTTATTTATATATGGGGAGGGAGGATACACGTGCATGAAGATAGAAAAACGTTTTTTTTTTAAAAAAAAAATTGATTTTGCTTACAAAAGAATTTGGAACCCGCATGGGCACGAGGGAGAAAGGAAAACACATTTTGAATATTAGATTAGGTTCACAAAATGCATGGAGAGTGAGAGTATGGATTAAAAAAAAAATTCTTACCAACATATATTCCCGAATAAATCCATGACGGATACTAAATGGATTTTCTTAATAGATACCGTAAGTAATAAATATAAATATTTAATGATGAGACAGATACAAGTATTATGGTATCTAATTCATAGATACTCACTACTTGTTCATAATTATTTTTATTTTTATTTTTTTTTCTTGAATAATAATTATTAGTGACTTTCATTGTAATATTCTTTTGTTTAAAATTAAGTGATCAAAATAAAGTTAGTAGTGAAACAAATATTAATTATCAAAGTATTGTTTAAAATTTGACTTCATATAATTATATTTTTTATTTATGTCTATCAAATCGAAGTTATTTTTAAAAAAATATTAATTCTTTTGAAATTTATATTTTAGGCTAACTCATTCAAATTTGTATTGTATTAATAATTTAGTAAACAATTTGATTTGAAGTGTACTTTAAAATTAATTTTTTTATTCAATTTTTTATTTTAATTATTTTTTTAAATAATTTTATTTAAAAATAAAATATAAAAATACCCACAAGTATTCATAGGTAACCGTAAGTATAAAAAACTCGTAGATATTTTTTTTACTAATACATATGTGAGTAATAAGGCAAGTAAGGAGGAAAATGTTTTTAGATAGGACGAGTAATGGGTAGACACTAGCCATATACGATCTAACCTGTTGTTATCCCTAAGTAAGAGCATGAAACTTTTGGAAAATTGAATGTTGTCTCTCACCCTTGGAGGATAAGGATCAACATACCTCACCTTTAGTTGCTCGAATTTTCAGTTGCTTAGTTTTTAGAACATTACCTTTTATTGTAATTACTAGGACACCCCTCTATTTACCTATTTAAAATAGTCTTTCCATCAATTAAAAGAGATTGAAAAATTAAGAGAATACATTTATATTTTAGCCTTTGGCATGAACTAAGGTTCCTGAGTCTGATCTTGAACTAAGGTTCAAGTGGCAACACCACCACTTATTTTTGGTGGCTTAGTATCTATAGTGGCATGACCACTTGCTTCCATATCCATTTTCTTCCCTTTCATCTTTTGTTTCATTTAATTCAGCTTATACTTTGTTAAATTTGTTCTTTGTTTCCTTAAGTTATAATTCCTTTCATTATCTTGAAGTTATACTCCCTTCTACCTCATTGAGGTCTTATGAAATGCACCCTCATATACCTTCACATCTAGTTAACTTCATTATCTTAATGTCCAATGCAAACCTTCTTAGGGGATTTTTTAAGTAATTTAAACACTAAGACCTTGCTCTTTGAAAGATATAAGGCAAACTCTTATTATTTGGTCATCAAAGCTTTGGTTAAAGGTGTTTTTTGTGGTTGTTCTTTATCTTGTCTTGTGTAACTATCTTTAAATGGTCCAAATCAATCCTTCATTGGCTAAGTTGGTGCAGAATCCAAAAACTTTGAGCTATTGAGTTCGTCACATGCATTGGGCACCAATCTATTTTGTTGGGCACCTGTCTTTGGCATGGGTTAGGGACTCATCATCCTATCCCTCTTTTAGAGAATTTTACCATAACTTCTTAAAGTCCTTCATGATTGAATTTTGATTCATTTGAGGAAGTGTGATAGATGACTATCTCTAGAACTTATACAAGAAGAACTTGAGGAAGAACCATTAATTGCAATTTAAAACACATATGATAAGGTTAAAAAGCAAACACTTGGAAGAACAAAATCTTATCGAGGCTCATGATGTTTCATGAAGATCGGAATTCAAATGACATAAAGATCATGGCTTGGAGAACAATTATACAATAATTTATACTATTAAAAGTATTTATAATTTTCTTTTAATTACAAATAATTCATTTTTGTTTTTAAATTTTCAAGTTATTTTTGGACTCAATGTCTTTAGGCTTTCTCTTCTGGAGTTTCTCAGGCAACTTAAACATTTATTCTTATATATAAGGGCATGTAGACACTTTTTAGTCATATTATATGTATTTGCATTCTTTGAGAGAGAATTATCTTAATTCTTGGATTAGAAATCTGATTCTTATCAAATATTAATATATTTATGGTGAATATTCATTTGACTTATCAATATGCTAAATTGTGGCATCTCACATCCTTGTCTTATTTCACATACTTCTTTGATTTATTTTTGTTGTACCTCTTGAGAATTCAAATTTAGAACCGATCGTACTCTTTTGTAGATAGGATCATATCATATTTAATATAAGTCATGAATCAGAGTACACAGATCGTTTTCATATATAGAGATAAATGACCCTTGACAATGAATAATTATAGTAACTCAACATGATATCTTTGCTAATCAGATCATTTTTTTTCTAAGAAACATTTTAATCGCTAATGCTTATCAGCTTCTTTAATATGCAAAGATCAAAATATAATGTCAATTGATAAATGTAATGTATGAAATCTTGTAGACATATCAAGGTAAACTTATTAACTAACATTCATATTATCTTATTAGTTCAAACTTCACATGTTAAACTTGTATCTTCTGATATGTATAATATTTCATATAATCTTATTAGTATAACATGTATCATCTGATCAAGTACAAACTCATATTGTCTAATAACTACAATATGTGTATCATCTGATTGTTTATTTCTTCAAAACATCTATTGTCTAATGGTTTATTCTTCAAAACCTGTATCCTTTGATGGTTATTTTGTACCATGTAATATTTTCAAATTCTATCTTCAGCCTTTGTTCACTTTATTATAGGACTTTATTAAGATGTATCATTTGAAAGCAATGTAAAGCATATATATATATATATATATATATATATATATATATACACATATATATATATATATACATATATATACATATATATATATATATATACATATATATATATATATGTATATATATATATATATATATATATATATATATAACCTTCAATATAATGTTGTATTGTTATAATCAAAACTTGTATCCATTTACGCTTAATGGGGTGATGTATCATTTGATTCTAACATATTGACCCATCTAGGCTTTAGGACTATTGATGCATCATACAACAAAAACATGAAATTGATAAGGAAATTTTGTTAAGATTCATACTAATGCAAAATGAATGGTTTGTTTAATTATACAATTTTAGTTTATTATCAATCATTGTTAATAACTTTTGTAGCATATCAATGTAATTGATTATATAAAAAGAACACAAGAAATATAATTGAAAATGTGGTACTGATAATCTTGTATATAGGGGTATAATTTAGTGATAAAGAAGTTAACAAAAAATAAGTGTAAGCTATAAGAGGTGACACAACAACTTTTAGGGCGAGGCAAGATGATGTTCCTCCACTGTCTCCTCCCAAATGTCATGAGAAGTATAAGAGAGTTCATGATGGAATCACTTTAGCTACATAGGCATATGCATTTTTCTTTATAATGTGATAAATATTAACCTACACCATACTCACAAGGAACACTTATATGAACATCATTTTCAATTTCAATTTCAAAATTAAGTTTGTGAGTTTTATAAGCTTTTCTTACTCTAATGTTCAAGATTAAATTTTACGAAATTCTCTAATTTCTACCTAGTTAATTATAGTTAATTATAGTTAATTATGTATCATTGAATTTTAGGACTATTTGTACAAAAAAATCATACCTATATGACTTTCTCAAACATTCAAATTCCAAATAACTAATAGGAATTGATCCACCAAATTCAATTCAAATTAGAGTTATGGATTCTATTAAAGAAAAACAATTACATAATCCTAAATTCAATTCAAAGTGTAATTGAAAGAGTTTCATTAGAAAAATCAATTACAATTAAAATAACATTGAGATATGAACATTTGGAATCATAAATAATTAAATCTCAACCCTTGAATTAAGAATCAAATAAGAAAATTAACCTAGGAAAGTAATGAGATAAAGGAGTTTCATTAGAAAGTGTAATTGAAAGAGTTTCATTAGAAAAATCAATTACAATTAAAATAACATTGAGATATGAACATTTGGAATCATAAATAATTAAATCTCAACCCTTGAATTAAGAATTAAATAAGAAAATTAACCTAGGAAAGTAATGAGATAAAGGAGAAGAATGAATCAATCAAAAACTTTAATTGGAAAACTAAATTAAAATTTTAAAATCTAAATGTAGTTCCCAATGTAAAGAAAACTTGTAAGAAAAACAATGGAAAAGAGAAAAACTAGGAATTTTAAAAATTAAATATGAAAAGTATCCAAATAAAATGAAAACTAATAATGATCAACTTATGAACAAAGACAAATGGGATCATTCAAATATGACTTAAATTTAATGAAAAACAAGAACTCACGATAAAATCAGTTTAGAACTCAAACCAATTGATAGGCACTAGTGCAGAAAGGGCTTTAGACGTCTATTCTTTTGGCTTTTTGACGTTCGACCTGTAATCGACGTCTTTGTGGGTGAAGTTAGTCAGACGTCGGGGGTGTGCCTCGGACGTCTATATAGACGTCCATTGTGGTCAGGCCCGACGTCTATATAGACGTCCGAGGCACACCCCCGACGTCCATATAGACGTCCGAGGGACACCCCCCGACGTCTATATGCCTGAAACGGGTTGTTTAGGGATTAGGGGTTTGGACGTCTGTTTGTGCATTGCCAGACGTCTATAGACGTCCGTCAGTGCACTAACCGACATCTACTGGTGTTTTTTTTAAATTAATTTATTTTTGCATTAAAACCACACCTGAAAAGCAGAAAATTGTCCTAGAACAATATAGTATAGTATATATGTGTTTCAGATAAAGAAAGTTCTACTTAATGTACAAAATAATCCAATACCAAAACTATCAAGATATAAACTTAAACTAAAACTAAGAAATGTTCAACAACAAATAAAATTGTTCCTAACTCCATCTTTGCAGAAGATAAGTTGTCCACTCCTGCCTTATCTGCCTAATTGTGTCCTTTGGTATAGGAGATGTACTCTTGAAGCGCTGCAAAATTGAAGAAAGATTCATTATGGTTTCATATATGTTTAAAGATGAATTTGATTTGTAATGTATTCAAGGTATGCATCATTACCTCATTCCAGTCATCTGTAATGACAACTCGAGTGATGGTCTTAATCCAACTTTCCCATGAATCCTGTTGCTGGTTACACTAAAATGACAAACTAAATAGTCAAGAATTTAGATCATTCAATAACATAGAAAATGAATTAGAACTATAAATGACTTACAACCTTTGGATATAAAATTTGAACTAGCTGACCTCGAGATTTACCAATAACTCTGTACAGATTGAAAACACAAAGTAAAATTATCATAACTATATTTATCATAAAAGTTTAAGGTGAACATCAAATTCAAAGTCATTTTTGGAGAAACACTTACCCTTGAAGCATGGTTCTCAAGTCATTTTTCATCTTCCTGTGCAACGAACAAAACCATATAATTTTACATTGTTTGGGAATGATGACCATCAGCTGTCAGTGCGACCTATCACGAAGGACAAATAGTTATTTAACTAAGTAATTAAGGAAACTTTAATAATGAACTTTTACATATAACAACACCTACCCATCAATGTATAGCACAATGTATACGTCTCTTTTTGACTCATCCATCCATGTTTGCAAATAATGTTGTCTGTTTTCAAGTGTGTTACCAGAAGGTTGAATGGTCTGAGGTTCAACAAATCCGTATATGGAAGACTGACCTTGGTCTACAACGATTGTGTCAATGTACCTAAAACAACAAAGTTAAGTTGTTAGAAACTATAGGAATCAAACAAAAAGAAATATGGAAGACAAAATTAACTATCTTACATGCACCACAGTTGAATGATGGAAATATTCAACATCCTGTCTCCCCCAATCACCTCCAATGCATCAGGCAATGTGATATATACTGGCACATGGGGGGACAGGCCAAATACTCTCAAATCCCAGTATAGTTCTAATGGTGCTCTCTTCAACCTGGGTAATCTTGTCATTAGCTTTGATAGAGGATCATCCTCCGCTTCAGCCATGTCATCATCTTCATGTATGACTTTATCATGAATCGGCTGCTTCTGAGGACGTGTGAACTGAAGATAAGAATTTCATCAAAGAGTTATCAACAAATATTTTTAAAGTTAACATAGAAATACTAATAACAAAGACATTATACCTGTGGAATAGCGATGTGTGACATGATCAATGCTCTAGGCCAGGCTATAAATGATCCTATGGCCTCCCCCACAAAATTAATTTCTAGAGTAGGTACAGGCACCTGAGCCTAGGGATCCCGAATCTCGTCAATCGTCACACGCACGTGGTGGGGTAATATGGGAACACCATGAATAGTCTGCCCTCCCTCAAGCACTCGTCCGACAGCCACAATGCATGGGGGATCCCTATCAACCAACAACTCATATTGACTGTTATACTGAGTAGGTTCTACAGTAGAGCATGATCCTCTAGTGCTAACACGAGGTGGTGTGGGAGTTTCAGCGGGCCCCGTGTTGCCCTGCGTCATGAAATGCAGCTTCTCTTCAAGCGCTCTTTGTATTTCTTTTTGTTCTTGTAGCTGCTCCATGAATCGTTGCTCCATTGATCTCATGCTTTGGTTAAGTCTTTCCTCCCACTGAAGATCCATCTGCCTCTGTGCCTCCTGACTCATTGATTGAGTGGTTTTCTCTGTAGGGCCAAAGTAGTCACGAAGACCAATCGCCCCAGGAACTCCACGTACACGTCCTGGGTGCTCGGGCTTTCCAATGGCCATTGTTAGAATGTCGTCCCTACCTTGGCCAACAAATGTTCCTTGAGTCTGCTGCTCAACCAACTCATCCTGCACATAAAAAAACCAAGTTACTTAGAAGACATGCTTTGATAGATACACAATCAAACAATGTTTAGAATTTGAACTTACAATTCTTTGTGAGATCAAGGCAGCTGAGGAAGATGTCATGTTCCCATCAGATTTAGTCCGAGCAGCCTTCCACAGCTCGTACCTAGCAGGTGCAGGTGCTAGGTCCGGCGACTCAAGTCCCAAGGCATCCGCTCTAGACTTTCTAATTTTTTTTCCAGTTTTGCATAACCACCTCGTGATAACAAGTGTCGTGCATCATTTAGCCTTTGTCTTTCTTAGGCGGCTAACCTTTTACCCTGTTAAACCATGTATATAAATAAGTGTAAAATCATAAGAACTCAATGAAAGACTTTTCAGATGTTAAGAAACAAACCTTCCATTCCTCAAACTCTCTAGATGCACGAAACTGTATCCATTCCTCCTCTGTGAAGGTATACTGCTGACATGGATTTTCATGTTGTCTGTCTCCAAAGACATATAGTCGTGTCAGCCTTGTCTTGAAATCCCTCCATCTTATCGCTATATGCGATAACACTTTCTTTCTAATTTGTATTGTGTTTGGAATATCATAATGTTGTTGTTTAAAACAAAAAAACATGTTATTGATTTGAAAAGATGAAAGAAATAAGTATATCAAAATTCTTTTAAGTAAACATACCTGAATATCTTGCCATAAGAGGTTCTTGTCGACCTCTGGGACGTCATCCCAAGTTGCATGAAGGATAGAGACATGGCTTTTTGCTAACTTACCCAGATAACTCCTAAACCTATCAGCATTTGGCCCTGATGCCTGACCTGATCTGGGGTCAATGTCAACATGTCTCCTCTGCCCATCAACGCGTCCGGATGTCACATCTGCCAATCGTGTGACGCCTCGACCACGTCTGGTCTGTCCCGATCCTGAGTCTGAGGCCGACATACCTGAAAAATTATACAAGGTTAGTAATAATTCAATTATGATGAACATAAATATAAAGTCAATACAAAAAATATCACAACCTATTAAGATATTGTTTTCTCCCAAATCCCTTCATTGTGATCACTACGAATTGCCTGGATGACATCGGCAACGTCATCAACTGGGTCTTCAATGGGTCTAGATGCAACAGATGTTGTCTCAAGTATATCAAGAGAATCGTCATCATCATGTCCATGCATGTTTTTTCCTTCTAAAACCACTGACCATTTTTTATTCGCTGGATCATTTACGTAAAATATTTGTCTTGCTTGACTAGCCATGATAAATGGTTCATCAGTGTAATTCATCTTGTTCAAGTCTACCAATGTGAAACCAAAGTCATCTGTCATGACACCAGAATTTATATCAACCCATTTACACTTGAAAACTGGGACTCTAAAAGTGACATAATCAACTTCCCATATTTCTTGTATTATTCCAAAATAACTCATGGATGCTGTGATTGGATTTTTGTCTTTAGAACTAGCAAAGTGCACAGCCTCAGCTTGTAGTGTGACGCCACTATTTTGAACTCTACTTTTGTCATCTTCTACCTTTGTCTGAAAAGAAATATTGTTTATATAGTACCCACCATATGTAATGACATCTGTGTTCGGCCCACGAGATAACCTCAATAAAGTTTCAGAAACATGTGGAGTCGCATAAATCTTTTTCTTAAACCATTGTAAGAAGGTTTTCACATGTTCATTAAGATGCCATTTTTCACTCATTCTTGGGTTTGCTGCCTTTATTTCATTAACGTGGTCAGAAATGTAAGGAATCACATCAACAGTGTTGTTTAAGACGTACAAATGAGCTTGGTCAATTTCTTTTCTGCTAACACTTTGAATTCTCACACCTCGAACACCCTTACCTTCACATTTTCCTTCATGTCTGCTCTTGGGAAGACCGACGGGTTCACAAGATGGCATATAACTTGAACAAAATTCAATGGCTTCTTCTGCAACGTATCGCTCTATGATTGAAGCTTCTGGTCTATACTGATTCTTGACATATCCCTTTAAGATCTTCATGTATCTTTCAACTGGGTACATCCACCTTAAGAAGACCGGCCCACATATTCGAATTTCTCTGACTAGATGAACAATCAAATGTACCATGATGTCAAAAAAGGAAGGTGGAAAATACATCTCCAATTGACATAGTAGTCTTATTCCCTCATTTTCCAATTCATCTAAACCTCGAGGGTCAACAACTTTCTTGCAAATGGCATTAAAGAAAAAACTCAGACGTGTCAGAATACCCCTAACAGAAGGAGGTAATATACCTCGAATAACAACTGGTAACAACTGTTGCATCAATACATGACAATCGTGAGACTTTAAACCAACTAGCTTTAAGTCTTGCATAGACACAAGGTTACTAATATTTGAAGAATAACCTTGCGGAACCTTCACACTTCTTAAACAGTTACAAAAACTTTGTTTTTCTTTTTTGGAAAGTGTGTGACAGGCTGGGGGCAGATAGGTGCGTCTTCCTATTA
This sequence comes from Vigna umbellata, assembly GCF_029865625.1. Lineage (NCBI taxonomy): Eukaryota > Viridiplantae > Streptophyta > Magnoliopsida > Fabales > Fabaceae > Vigna > Vigna umbellata. Next base: position 79,115,664 of record NC_142165.1, on the reverse strand, counting down.
TCTGTGGATGTAACTCAGATCGGATTCCCATGTCAGCCAAATCTTGTCTTGCTTTTATTCCGTCTTTGCTCTTCCCTTTGACGTTTAATAAAGTTCCGATAACACTGTCACAAACATTTTTTTCAACGTGCATCACATCAATACAATGTCTAACATCAAGTTCACACCAATATGGAAGCTTAAAAAATATCGATCGTTTCTTCCAAATGTTCTTTGCAGAGGTACTTTTATGATGTTTTCCAAACACAATGTCAATGTTTTTGACTTCGTTGTACACCTCTTCACCATTCCGGGGTCTGCACACAACCTCATCCTCAGCACTTCCATTAAATGCTTTTTTCAATCTACGATAAGGATGATTACGAGGAAGAAATTTTCGATGTCTTGTATATACCGTCTTCTGACCATGCTTCAACTGAAGGTAACTAGTGTTTTCTTCACATATGGGACATGCAAAATGACCTTTAACACTATAACCGCTCAAGTTTCCATACGCTGGGAAATCATTTATAGTGCAAAACAACATTGCACGCAAACGGAACTGTTCCTGAACATGTGAATCAAACACGTCGATGCCTTCTTCCCACAACAATTTCAAATCATCAATTAAAGGTGCTAAGTAAACATCAATGTCATTTCCAGGTTGTCTAGGACCCGATATCATCATGGACAACATCACATATTTTCTCTTCATGCACAACGAAGGAGAAAGATTGTAAATCATCAACATAACTGGCCACGAACTGTGTTTGCTACTTAAG